>NW_028327180.1:25259175-25559175 GCF_987537825.1 Furipterus horrens | reverse complement strand
AAATTGCCATTATTACCTGGGATAGTAACTAAAGGTATCATGGGTCCAATTATGCCTAAACCAAGGATTCACTCTAACTCTAGAGTGTGAATTTATTGTAGCTAGCATATGAAACATGTTCATGAGTGACTGACTCATCCATGGTGGACAAATATAGTGAGAACTGGATATATAAGGATAGGAACAGGGAAGACATAGAAAGATTATTTCTTCTTTTTAAATCTAAGACTGTCATGGCATAGAAAATGACCTAACTTTGTTTGCTGGTGACTCTAAGAGTTGGTGTGTTTGCATGTGACACTTTCAGAAGGGATGTCATTTCATCTCAGTCCACTTAGTCATTTGAATTGTACTCCAGTGTGGATCCCAAAACAATCATAGAACTTTTCTAGTTTTCTGAATACATTCCATACCAGATACCTCTTATTATCAGAACCAATTTTTGGCAGACATAAGAATAATGTCAGAAAAAAAGACATAGTTTTTTGAGTTAAATGAATTCTGGAGACAGATATAATATCCTGTGACTAGATCTTTTTTAAACTGTCAGACTAAACTCCTATGACAGGATAAACATTATTTTGGTTTTACCCCCTTTTTGTTCCTTTTCAAAAGATATATTTATAATCAGTGCAAAAGAACATACTTCAGCAACCTAGCACGTGTTTCCATTCTCCAGGACAATGCAGAGACCATGGCAAACACCCACCGAAACACACTCAGTGAGTCATTAATTTAAGCTCAGTCTTCATGTTGTTTTTATTTTTTGTATGTTTAATCATGCAGATTTCTGGCTCTTTTACACTGCTACCATTCCTTCATTTGCCATGTACATTGTTTTTAAAATTTCTCTCTCTCCTTATATCTGTACCAAACATCCATATTCTAGGAGCTCCTCTGAACTTCTTTAGCTGTTAACACGTTTAAATCTCTCATACCTAAATTATAGACAATATATGCTAGTACATTACATCCGCTAGTGGATTTAAAATTCATTTTTAAAAATCTGCATATTTTCAGCTTCTATAACACAAAGCAGTGTGTCAGAATATTTTTTATGGACAGATAGTCAGAAAATGTTTTTCTTTAAAAAATAAGTGGATTAATAGATAAAGCCAGCTTTATAGTATTTATTTCTAAATGTTTGAGTATTTCTGAGAGATTTTAGGCACTCATCAAAATTAATCTTTTTAGTGTGCATGCTTTTAAGCATGAAAACTTCAAAAAGAATTTAAACAGGCATTTAGGGCAAGTACTTGTTGCCATTAAATTTGCTTGCATAAAATTATCATAAAGTAAACATTAATTAAACAACATGTTTACAGGCCAGTTTGAAGTCAATACACAGAAATAGTTAAATGTTACTATTAATAGCAATGGCTTTTTATAAAACAAAATGTTCTTTATAGTAATAAAAATGAGGCAAGTGTTCCTTTCAAAACTCAATCTGCATCTATTTTATTTTTAGCTATCCCTATATCCATAACTTTTTTCAAAAGCACAATCAATATAGCAGCAGAATTCAACTATGTATGAGAGAGAAAGCGAGAGAGCGCGAGAGAGAGAGAGAGAGAAGGGAAAGTAGTTAGGAAGAAAGAAAGAAAGGTGGGAGGGGATGAGAAAGAAGAAGAGAGAGTGAGTATTTTCCAGGGATAGCAGCAACAATACTAATTTTAACTCATAATTAGAACAGAAAGAAACTCCCACAAGCAAAGTAATTCTCAAACTTGAATTCTCTGAATGTTAATGAACAAAATTTTAATTTTACCAGTATCTATTACAGACTGGTTATTACCTAACTCCTTGCTGTTTCAAAAATAGTCACTAGAATTTAATATTGTTATCTGTTGCATTCACAGCCTGAATATTTTAATATATAAGAGGAAATGATCTGGCAAGAGAAAGTGCTTGAAAATGCGGTATTTAATTAATGCCCAGGGGAAATCAAAAATAAGGAAAAAATTGCATTTGTCATGTACTAATTTTAAACACTGTTTAGCAGATTTACTTACATGTACTGTTCTAGACTCCCACTCAGCAGTTTGATAATAGCAGAGCAGTTCCATGCAGAACAGATCCTCCGTCTCTAAAATTTAGTGTGGAAAATAGGATACAAAGGAAATATGAAAAAGCTGCATTTTAATGCAGCTAAATTCTAAGGCTAGGGCAGATCCTTAGTTATAAACACCTGCTTATATACAAGCAGATGTAAGGCAGACTATATGCTTAAACTGGCATAGCAGGTACTTATATCCTTGAAAGGCAGTGAGCTATATTATATATTATATATATATATAATTGCACAGGTCTACTTCTAGTCTACTACTTCTACTTTTTCTACATCTATTATATAGATATATATACATTTATAATGTACGATATGTATTATGTATTACCTGTTATATATAATACAGACTTTATCAAACATATTAGCCAAATTCATCTTAAAAGAGTAGCTTACAAGTGTTTCTTTTCTAAATAAAGATGCTTTTCAATGAAGAAAATTAAAATAAAAAATTACAAGATAATTTAATATTACTACATGGCTAGAAAAGGCAGGTCTTATTACTGGCGTGAATTAAATAAATGTAAACCTCTACTCACAAGAGGCAGAGACCCGTGATATTGGACCACACCAGTGAATCAGTGTGGCACCCACTGCACCATTACCCAAGCACACTGGGATTATATGCTTTCCTAGCAACCTTCTCCCTCCAGGCCAATCTCTGAGCAATCCTGAGTCCTGACCCCTGACTTGTTCTGCAAATATCCCCAGCTCTTCCCAAAATTTTACCATAGGGGATAAGATAAGGGAGTATGCAAAAGAAAATCAGATACACTGTTTGGATACTGTGCCCCCCACCCACCCACCTAAGTTCACGACCCTCCCACAACCTCAGAATTTGACTGAATTAGGGCGTACCTAACCCAATATAATTGGCATCCTTATAAGAAGAGGCAGCACAGACACAGACACGCAGGGCGAAAGCCATATGAAAGAGGCAGAGATTACAGCGATGCCTCTACAAGCCAAGGAAAGCCAAGGATTGCAGCTAGTCCCCGGAAACTGTGAAGAGGCAAGGAAAAGTCCTCCCACGGAGCCCTCTGAGAAGGCACAGCCCTGCCGACACCCCAGTTTCAAACTTCTAGCTTCCAGCATTGTGAGACAATATATTTCTATTGTTACTGCAGCTCTAGGAAACAACTGCACCAGATAACTGCTCTTAGAGACTGAGAGACTCACTCCACACCTTCCTCTAATATACCCCGCCCTCTCTTTGTGCCGACCCGAAACCTTCCTTTTCCGTCCAACTCACAGTCCCTCTCTGTTCTATTTCAAGTCATAGTCTCTTTCCTACGATGGAATCTCAAGCACTTTTAGTCTCGTCTGCTCTGTGTCTTGCTGTCCCTCAAACCTCTTGAAAACCTTGATGTTCAAATAATTTTTTCATGAAATCTCATATAATTTTCCAAAATCAGAAGATCTGGAAGAGAGGCAAGGAACTGAGGATTCCTTTAAAATCAGGGCCTCAGTATCACAGAAGAATGAGGACGGTGGTCTCAACCCTACTTGGCATAATTCTCTGACTATGGGCAGTCAGATGACGGATTTGAACTTCAAGCAGATGAGCTCAGGACTGATTGTTCTGATATTTTATTCTTCTCTCAGGACAGGCAACATAGAGCAGGGAGAGGTTCATTCTTCGTGTTATTTCATACCGCAATCACTGAAGATATTTGTAGGACCAGACTGAATAGTAGGTGTTAACTTTGAACCATATAACAGATTTTGCTGTCAATTATTTAGTTTGTTGATGACCTGCCCTTTTTGCCCTTTTCACAGAAACAAATAAAAAGAAGAACAGTCGCCTGCTGTCGTCTGAAGCTTTTTGTCAGTAGGTTGGCATCGTGGGACTCTGCCTGTGTTTGCAGCAGCACAATGACCCTGCTGAGGTGCCATCTGCACTCTGAGACCCAGAATCGTGATTAGGAATACCTGCCAGTGCCAAAGTCAGAGACACTACAAGTCTCACATTTATAATAACAATATTTTTAAACCCCTAGTCAGGACACAATGCCTCACAAGCAGAGCTATAAAACAGGATCCTCATATTTAGGACTGTTCTAGAAAATCTGAGATATAACCCAGCCTAAAGTTAGTTAATCTGTTGAATGCCATTGCAATTGTGAGACAAAAGTAAAATACGGATTCATTCACCTCAAAAGAAAAACAAATGGGTTATTAAAATAAATTATATCGAGTATTTTATCTATTTTATTACATTATGATGTAATATATTTTTTAGTTCATAAACTTTTAATTATATTATAAAATAATATAAAAATAATAAGAACATATTTTTGAGGAGATATGTATGCCAATACTAGTAACTTTTCTCTCTTTGTTCCTATTCAAGTCAGATTTATGATAATGATAATGATAATGATAGACGCTATTAGCAACTGAGTGCATTCTACCCACTAGGCATTGTTAGGTGAAATAATACATGTATTAAGCCTTCTACATGAATTGATTTACCTAATTCTCTCAGTAATCCATGATGTAGGCATTTTAACTCCACAAATGAGAAAATTTAAACCCAAAGTCACATAGCTAGAAAGTCACAGAGCCTGATTCTAACTAAATATGAAGAATGTGGCCTTTGCCACAATGGTAAATAAGAAATTAGAGTTCACCAGGATATCGCTTTAATGAAACTGCTCTCCACTTTTTCCACTTGACAGATAATGTAAACATGGCAGCCACTCCCAATTTCAATTCCCAGAATGTTAACTGTAGTCTCACCCTTTCACTCCCACATTAAGAAAAGCCATTAGAAAGCAAGTAAATGATAAGGGAAATAAAAAGGTTAATTCTGAATCTGCTTTACATGACAGACAAAAAAAAAGAGATTTATTTCATTTATTTGGTTAAGAGCTTGCTTGAAACAAAACAGAATAAAAGAATTTATTATAAAACTTAAGACACATTTAAAATGGTTATACATCATTGTTTATAAAAAGAGAATTAAAGAATTAAATAGATTTGGACGCTTTCATTTTCAGTAATAAGGATTTTATTTTAATGTCATCAAAATATAAGAAATACACACATTTTATATTCAGTATAGAGCTATGCTATGAATTGGCACGTGTATCTATAATGGAGATTTTTATTTCATGAACAAGAAACTGTAACTATTAAAAAGGGGCAATCAATTTTTTTTTAATTTTTATGAGAATCTATTTTACTTCATTCATTTACTATACTTTCCAAATGTATGTAATTATATTGGTACCAATAAGTGGTTGCTTTTTGACAAAGGATAATTTTACTGATTAAAAACCAAGCTGCTGTACTTAAATATGTAGCAGTTACCATGGAAACAATTTTACTTTGACTCAGAGCATGTCTTGTTTTAGAGAGAGAAGTCCGTTGTTATGGTAATGGAAACCTGAGTATTTTTCCCAAAAGAAGACAACACAGAAGGAATTATAGGGTTGCCAGTTATGAAGCACATAGAAATTGAGTGTATTTCCTTTGCATATCTTATAGAAACCATAACTGGTAAAGACAAGAGATCTCACTCTAGTTTTGTTAGGAAAATCTCATGTCCCATGTGCCTCCCATCCTTGTTTTATTTTTAACTGTAACAAATAATAATAATGTCAGATTATACTTGAAATTTTACTCACTGAATGCAATAAATTCAAGTTGTCATCCTGTAGTGATCATATAAGATGTTTTATTAAAACTTTAGGATGAACTACATTTGAAATACTAGAAGAATCATAATTTGTCATCTATTTCATGACATTATGGCAATGGTGATGACAAATACTGATAGTCAAAATTTATAGAATATCTTCCATGTGTCTGGAATGTTCTGAGACTTTGTGTTATACTGACACATTAAAATTTTCATAATACCTCTCTTTAAGTAGGTCATTATTAATATCTCTATTTTATAGAAAAGAAACCTGAAGCACAAAAATGTTAATTAGTGTACCCAAGGTCATATAGCAAAGAAGTACCAGAGTCAAGAATCAAACCTGTGAAGTCATGCTTTTTACTTCCTCATCACATCATTTCATACTTGCTAATATATCAGTTTTTATTTTGTTATATTAATATTAAATCTCAAGTTAGGACTATGGCCAAGATGGAGGCATAGGTTGACATGCTTTGTCTCCTCCCACAACCATAAGAAGGATTACTTCTATCTCAAAACAAAAAACTACCAGAACTACCTGAAAAACAAACTGCATAGAAGTCCAACAAAGATATAAAGACGTAATAGTCATCCAGACAGTGCCACAAGGTGCTGAAATAGATTGTCAAGCACTGACAAATACATAAGGCTCTGCTCCTTACAATGTAACAGGCATGACAGCTCTACCTAAGACACAGAGGCAAACACAGGAAGACAGGAAGCTGTCAAGTTTAAGAAACAGAGAAGTATGGCCCAAAAGAGGGAGCAGATCAAGGTTTCAGTGGGAGAGCTAAGCAATGAGGAGATAACCAACCTAACATATTAAGAGTTCAAAACAGTGGTGATAATGATGCTCACAGACTTGACAGACATGATTGAGTATAGCAAGTGCATAAGGGAAGAAGTGAAGGCTATACTAAGTGAAATGAAGAAAAATCCACATGAAACCAAAGGTGAAGGGAAGGAACCCGGAATTCAAATCAATAATTTGGAACACAAGAAGGAAATTAACAGTCCACTAGTACAGAATGAAGAAACAAGAATTGAAAAAAGTGAGGAAAGGCTCAGGAGCCTCTGGGACAACTTTAAATACACCAACATCTGAATCATAGGGATGGCAGAAAGAGAAGAGGAAGAGCAAGAAATTGAAAACTTATTTGAAAAATAATGAAGGAAAACTTCCCTAATTGGTGAAGGAAAGAGACATAAAAGTCCAGGAAGCACAGATAGACCCAAAGAGGACCACACTAAGACACATCATAATAGAAATGACAAGGGTTAATTTAAAAAGAGAATCTTAAAAGCAGCAAGACAAAAGAAGAGTTACCTACAAAGGAATTCCCATAAGACTGTCAGCTGATTTCTCCAAAGAAATTTTGCAGGCAAGAAGGTATTGGCAACAAATATTCAAATGAATGAAAAGCAAGGGCCTACAACCAATATCACTCTATCCAGCAATATCATTTAGAATGGAAGGGCAGATAAAGTGCTTCCCAGACAAGGTAAAGCTAAAGGAGTTCATCATCGCCAAGCCCTCATTATAGGAAATGTTGAAGGGATACCTTTAAAAAAAAGATGAAGATCAAAACTATGAACAGTGAAATGACAACAAACTCACAACTATCAACAAATGAATCTAAAAAATAAAAACAAACTAAGCAAACAACTAGAACAGGAACAGAACCATCAATATGATGATCATATGGAGAGTTGTCAGTAGGGACGGGGACAGGGGGAGAATAGCGGAAAAGGTGTAAGGATCAAGAAGCGTAACTGGTGGGTACAAAATAAACAGGGGGACAATAAGAATAAAACAGGAAATGGAGAAACCAAACAACTTGTATGCATAGCCCATGGAAATGAACTAAGAGAAGAGGGATTGCTGGATGGGAGGTAATTAGCAGAGGGGGGCAAAGGGGAAAAATTGGGACAACTATAATAGCATAATCAATAAAATATAGTTTAAAAAAATAAATAAATCTCAATTTAAATTTAAAATACTTTAAATGCTAAATTACATTTAGTATCTAAAATTTTTCCAAGAATGAGTTCAAATTTCAGACAGGAATTGATAACATAAACTTCAATTTAATTGAACTAAATAAAAATGTAGTGACTTACTCAATGACTCTATAATGTTAGCATATTTAATCCTAGAGTTAAATAATATTTAAGTAATGTGTGATCCTAAATATGAAAGTTTTATTCAGAATGAAGAGAGTAGGATTCCTTGAGTAATTATTCTGAATATATTTGTAAACCTAAAATATACCTGCAAATATGAAAATGACAACTAAGGATTTACTGTAATAGAACCCAAATTAGAAGTGCAAAATATTTTTATTTTTTAATGTGTTTTATTGATTATAATATTACATTTGTGCCAATTTCCCTTCCCTCTGCTCCCCTCCACCCGGTGACCCCCCTCCCTCCAGTTGTCCCCCCCTTTTAGATCATGTCCATTAGTTGTGCATACAGTTCTTCTCAACCTCTCTCTGTCTATTCCATTCCCTCCTACCATGATCCTTAATTCCTATATCATCTCCCTCCCTCTCCCCATTCCCCCTCCCTGTTGACCTCCCCCCAATATGTTCCCCGTACCTATAGTTCTTTTTCCACTCTTGTTGCCTGTTTAGTTTGCCTTTGTTTCAATTCCCTAGCTTCTGTTGTTTCTTTTGACGCAGTTTTCATTTTAGATTTCATTGTCTTGATCCTCCTTTTTCTAAACCAGTCCCTTTAACATCTCATATAACAGTGGTTTGGATCTAATGAACTCTTTCAGTTTTATTTTGTCCTGGAAACACTTTCTCTGTCCTTCTATTCTGAATGACAATTTCGCTGGATAGAGTATTCGTGGTTGTAGGTTTTGGATTTTCATTACTTTGAATAAATATTTCTTGCCAGTCCCTTCTTGCCTGCAGGGTCTCCCTTGAGAAGTCAGCTGATAGTCTAATTGGGACCCCTTTGTACATAATTCTTTTCTTCTCTCTTGCTGCTTTTAAGATTCTCTCTTTATCTTTAATTTTTGACATTTTGATTATAATGTGTCTTGGAGTGGTTCTCCCTGGGTCCAGTTTTTTTGGAACTCTCTGTGCTTCCTGGACCTGTAAGTCTATTTCCTTCCCCAAGTCTGGGAAGTTCTCCTTTATTATATTTTCACTCAATTTTTCAAGTTCTAGTTCATCTTCCTCGCTCTCTGGCAAACCAATGATTCTTATGTTGGGCCTTTTATAGCTGTCCCAGAGGTTTCTGATCCTCTCATCGTTGCTTCCCATTTCCTCTCACTGCATTGGTTGACTGCTTGTTCCTTCTCCATATTCCGGTTTGTTGAAATGAACTCTGGATTTTTTTTCCTCACCATCTGTCTCATATGTGGTTTTGTTCCTTTCGTTATGAGTGTTTTTCGATTCTTTCTCATCTTTTTCCAGATCTTTTGTGAATTCTGTAAGCCACCTGATAACAATGGCCCAGAACTGAGCATCTGACAGGTTTCTTATCTGTTCATCTGTCAGGTTCTCCATCTGTTGCCTGGTGAGCTGTGCCACCGGGATTTCTATAGTTGTCTGCCTCATTTTGACAGATGCGTTTTGTTTTCTTGGGCCGGCTGTAGGGGGCAGTGCCTGTGTACTCGTAATGACCCAGCGACCGGCGCCGTTCGGCAGCCTTTCTTGCTGTGCTGTGGTGCTTTGTCATCACAACCCAGCGACCGGTGCCTGTCCGCGACCTATTTCGTAGCCCTGTGGCGCTTTCTTTGGGGGCGGGGGTCCAAGATGGATTCACACAGTTATTCCGCTAGGAGACCAGGATCCGTCCTCCCGCCCCCCTGGGCCTCACTGTTCAAGGCGATGTGGTGGCTGCTTTCCCCAGCGTTGGGGTCGCGAGCTGCCGGGGGTTCGACTGCAGCCGGGGTTGTTCTCCCCGCCGCTGTCCCAGGTGCGACCGCAAACAGCACCACCCCCTTTCGCTCCCCTTACCTGCCCAAAGGGCGCTGCTGGTTTATAACTTCATATGTTGGGCTTCCGTGTAGTTTTATTTTCTGGAATTTCTAGTTATCCTTTGTTTTGAAGTAGTTGTATTCCTCTCTAGTTGTAGAGGGAGACCTAGTGCGTCCGTCTAAGCCTCCATCTTGGCTGGAAGTCCCCAAAATATTTTATTTTAGGGACATGCCTTTTCTCATCAAAAATTTTCAGTGTTTTTAATCAAAGCCATTTCTCTTTCTAGTTTATATGTTGCAGAAGAATCTTAAATTCATCTTATTTTAGTCTCTTAGGCAATGATTACGTAAGTATTTCAATAACAAAATGTTCAGTCTTGTGTTATTGAAAGAAAATATGCTATTGAAAATAAAATTGTTTTCCCTGCTACTTTGTTCTAGTGTAGGCAGGTGAATTTTGAAAAATAAGCAGTTTCTAAAAGATAATGGTTGACCTGATAAAAGATATATACAGTGCAATAAATACCTTATATAGGTAATGATATTAAAAGGATTCTCTTTTGAAGCAGAAGTAGGACCTAGCCAGGCAATTAACAAAAGCAAGAGTGGTCAACAGAGGGTTACGAGATGTTGCTTTTATATTGTCATTCAAAATCCTTAATACTTGATATTAAGATGTTCTTAAATGAAGGGCACTACAAACAGTAATTTTCTTAAATAGCAATGTGGTTAGTAAAAAACTATTGCTCTAGCTAATGGTTTTTCCCATGCCCATGCTTTAATTACCTGGCCAATGCACAAGTCACAAGCAAATCCAAACACTCCTACCTCTTTCACAGCCAAAATTCCTTCCCCAACTCAGCTTACACCTCAATTATGAATTGTTCACACAATGCTCGTCCCATGTTTTCACTCTAGTTTTCAGTCTCATGCTCACATATGCTAGATCTGATACAATATATCCAGTTATGACTTTAATGCTTCAAATGACAGGAGGAAACAAGTTTAAATCTTTACCAATATAGCTCATATTATGGGCCATTAAACACATTAATAAATTTTTTAAAAAGAAGAAATCATAGAGACATTCAGAGAGCTCTAAAGGAACAGAGTCAGTTAGTCACTGAGAAAGGAAACTAAACCTATAGATGATGCTTAGGCTGAGTCTTTATGAGAAAGGTAAGGACTCCACAAGGGAGAGAAGATGAGAACTTTTCCTGGAGGGGGGACTGCGTGGGAAAAGATGCAGAGGCATGGCCCAGCATGGAACATGTGGGAAGCCAGTCGCTGCTCAGGGTGGCCATAAAGCAATGGTAAAAGGCAGTAAGGAAAAGAGGCTGGGGCCAGATTAGGAACTACGTTTTGCACCTGTTGCGTAGTGAAACAAACCAGAACTGATTTTAGACTGAACTCTCTTTTTAGAAGCTTCCTGAAAAGAGAACAAGAAAGCAGATGGTGAGATAGATAGTCATGTTGGGTCAATGACTCTGCGTGTATGTGTATCTATGTGTGTGTGTTTTGTTTATTTAAGATGAGAAACACTTAAATATGTCTCTGTCAAAAGGGAAAAAGGGGGAAAGGGGTGGATTGATGAACAACGCTTCTACCACTGAGAGGGAGTGAGATTCAGGATATACAGTAAGAGATTCCTACTCCGCTTTCAGATAAGAATGGCATGGATATAGTGGTTTAAAGCGAGTGGCAAATATTTCTCAGTAGGCCAAATAAAAGGCAATTCAGATATTAGATTATATGATATTAGAGTCAGATATTAAATTATCTCTTTGAAAAGTATAATGCAATAAAAAAGCAGTGCACATACATCTTTATGAAACTCACAGGCTCAAGTTTTTAATTTACTCCTATCAGAAGATTCACACATCATCTATAATGGCTTATCAAAAGCTAGTAAACTCTTGATTTTATAATGGAGATGCTTTACTTTTTCAGATTCTAACCAGCATCAGGAGGCAGGGGACATTCTTTCTCGTGACTGTATCCCTGTGTGTACTTGAAACATAGTCCTTACTCTGTACACATTGTTAACAAATGAATTCATGAGTGACCACATTATTTAGAGAAACACTTTATTCCCTATTCCTCATGTTCTCCCATTTACTGTAAGACCCCTGGTGTCTCTCTATCTTTTCATTCCTTCCTTTCTAGCGGCAGAGGGAATTAATGTTATTCATGAGCTTTGAAAGAAAATCTTGGTATGCAATGCCCAGCTCCTTACTCTTTCCTTTCTGTAATGACCAGCTGGTTCAGTTAGGGCTATGAAGTGGGTAGGATTTTCTAGTTCTGGAATTAAACAAATAAGCCCCCACTCAGAAATGTCAGCTTTCTCAGAAATAAAAGAAATATTTTGGTATGCATCTGCCAATTCTCTATCCTATCTCATTTGATTCAGAACTTGATGGGGAAGTTGGTATTATTTATTGACCTCTTTCAGAATCTTCAACACATGTAGTTCAGCAATGCAATTGTAAAGTGGTTCAGTTTCAGTAGGTTCATTGAAAAATATAAATTTTTTTACTAGGATCCATAGCAAAGTCAGACCTGTCCCTTACTGTCTATCTGAACTTTAGAAAGCCTACCTTTTGCGACAACATGGATGGAACTGGAGAGTATTATGCTTAATGAAATAAGCCAGGCACCAGAAGACAAATACCATATGATTTCACCTAATACAGGAAACTAATGAGAAACACAAATAAAGAAGCAAAATAGAACCAGAGGCATGTAAACAAGGAACAGACTGACAGTGACCAGGGAGGAAAGGGAAGGGGAGAGGGGAAAGAAGGGGAAGAGTCTAGTCAAAGAACTAGAATGAATGACCCGTGAACATGGACAACAGGGTGGGGACTTACAGTGGGAGAGGGGAGAGGGGAGAGGGAGCAATGGGGGGGAAATGGGATAAATGTAATAGAAAAACAATTTAAACAAAGGAAAAAAAAGAAATCATTTCTACTTTGCACAGCTGTTTCCTTGTTTCTAAAATGAAAATTATCCATTCCTTATGTACTTTATGTATAAACATATTAAAATAATTTTTGACCTGTGCCCCCTCCCAATCAGTATACTGCCATTGCTTCCTAAAAAGGTCATCATTAACCAGACTAGGAACACTGGACTTTTGTTAAACCTGTTTTAGACTTTATAAGGGTGGAATCACAGAAGAAAAAAGAGAGATTTTAAAAGAATAAACAAAAAACTAAAATGTTTACAATTTTTTATTATGATAAAAGACTATACAAATTACTTTTCTTATAATAAGCCAGGCATGTGCTCCATCCCAGCTGGTATTACATTAGATCAGGCCAACACCCTGATCATATTTGCCCCGACCATGGAGGTAACAGCTCCAAAAGGCTCTTCTTCCCCTTCCTGGAGTATTTCCACTCCCTAGTGGTCCTCAAACTCAATGAGGGGGAGAGGGTCTCATTAAAGGAAGTTTTATCCTCAACAGTGAAGCCTGAGACAAACCTGTGTTTACATTGGTTATGTGGGAGGAAATCCCCAGAGAGCAGGTGTGAAGAAAGTAGAAAAATTCAATCCAGTGTCATTATGGATGGGATCACTGACCACATGGAGCTGGATCCACCCAGGACATAGTGCCCCCTCACGGTCGGTGGGAAGACCATTTGATTGATACACTCCTCCTCTTGAGAATTGTCCATCGGGGTATTAGCTTCTCCATACGACAGAAAACATACAAGACATGTGAGCCTTGAGCTGAGGCAGTGTCAGTGGGAAGTGACTTGAATCCCTCATGGAACTGCCTGCTGTCAGCAGAGTTGAAAACCGAGGAGACAGAAGGGACTGAGACAGAGCAGCAGTGGAACTGAGCAGAGGGACTTTGAATGCTATTTTTTTTCCATGGACATCAGGAAACATTTAGAGATTTAGCTCAGCAATTAAATTGGGATAATTTTCATAACATAAAATATGATATTTTATATCATAAATATAAAAACACAATCACAGACAGTATGTTTGCAAAAACTAAAGTTAAAACCAAGCATATATGACTATTTTAATTATTATATTTATTCATTTTTGTCAAGTCAATACCGCTGATTTATTTTTATCTGTGGTACTTGTAGGCAAAAAGAAAAAAAAAAAAAAAAAAGAAAGAAATTTTTTAAAATGAAAATATGGGAGGAAATTTTTACAGTTGAGAAAATTCCCAATTTTCCTGATGATTAAACTACAAGTAGTTGATTTGAGCAGCTTCAACTACCCCTGCATTCTTCAGGAATATAGTCAGAGACTCATTGATCCAGTCTACTTTGCTACCAGATTGGTTTTTCTAAAACCTTAAGGAGGAAGTAACTTTCCTCCTTAAAATCATGGGCCCTTATGTCCTGTGACTTGCAATTCCCTAAACGTTTTTCACTTGTTCCTGCCACTTTCCTTCAACACACATCCTTCCCTGCCTGGCCACACTCACCTCCCCTTTTGACTGGATGTCCCCTCCTGCTCCAGGCCAGCATGAGCCTTCCCTTTAACACCCGCTTGAGGTGGGTCTTTCCTCCTGGGGTTTCCATGCCTCCTTCACAAAAGCCTCAAATGGAGCATTTATTTTTTACATTTGTGGCTGGATAACTTCTCTAAATATTGACTGACTCTAACTCTATCCCCAAACATTCAGGCATGTGTTGGCTGGAAGTTACTCCCTTTCAGACAGTGCAGCAACCAGGTCTATTTCTGTTCACTGACCCAGAGAG
Organism: Furipterus horrens; assembly: GCF_987537825.1. NCBI lineage: Eukaryota > Metazoa > Chordata > Mammalia > Chiroptera > Furipteridae > Furipterus > Furipterus horrens. The sequence continues at coordinate 25,544,797 of NW_028327180.1, read as the reverse complement.
ATTACAGGAAATATCAACTTTTCAACTCATACTTCAAAGCATGATCTTGAACTAAGTGGCATAAAAAAAATGTCTGGGGAAAAAAAAAGCATGCAGGGAAGGTTACAGATGGCTTAATAGAGAATGAAAACTGTGATTTAAAAGAGGTAAAAATGGATTTGGTAAATTCCAACAAGGATGTTAGAACTAGATGAATCAATCAAAGGGAGAGGACTTACAGGAATACCCTGAGATATCTACCTATTATAAAGCTGAATTTTAGAATTTTTATTTTGAAATAATGTAGGCAAAGAGAAAGATGATGGTCCATAGTGAAGATGAGATACAGGAAGGGTACATGGGAACCAATAAACGAAGTTTATTCATAGCGTCACTTGGGGAAAAGGTTTGTTTTTAAAATATGTATGCTAACTATAAAATACCATTCAAACATAGCCAAACTCAGGAAATATTTAAAATGGTAGACAAACAACAAGCAGTGGTTTTTTCCTTGGTAATTAAATTTCTTCTGACTATTGTGGAAAGTTCCAGCAAGTTTCATCATTACTGACGAGTTGATGCAATGTGGGTCAAGTTGGGTCAATGAGGACGCTTGATTTAACAGAAAATTAGTTTGCTTTTTTCCCCAGCCTGTGACATCTAGGACTGTTTGAGATAGGGAGCTCAAACAGTGTCAGACACATCTCTATCCTACCCCATATTTGTGGAATGTTAGCATATGGTATAGCATTTGGATACTGGTCTCTGCCATGAGGGTTAGTAGACAGGCTGAAATCTGCGTTGTTTTTAAATGTCAGGTTAGAAGGAGTCTTTTTCCAAAAACCCTAAGGGAGTTATTACCTTGACAAATAATACATGACTAGCAGACAGCATTTTTCACAATTCTGCTTGTCAACCCCAATCTATGAAATGCTGAGTTGGGAGTGGGGGCAGGGGTGTATTAAGATGGGAAACTATGGAGTATCCCTTCCCCAGGCTTCATCCTCCCCTTTAGTGACTCAGAGAGTCACTGGTATGGGTCATTGGGAAGCTGACCCAGGCAGCTAGACTGCCTGTTTGTTAGGTTTGCTTCTGCGTAGTCTGGTGCCAATACTACCCAGCAAAAACAAATAATCATGAAAATTTGAACATTCATTATCTCATTGGGTTTAGTTCAGAACTACCACAGATTTGATGATTTTTTTGTCCTGCCTATATTTTCTCGCTTTTTCTTGCATATGATTTTGGGCAAACCTAATCCAGGGTCACCCAGAATAATACCCATTCAACAAAACACAGACTGCTCCTTCTCAGCAGTCTTGAATGTTTGCTGCAGGAATAACCCTGGCTTGCAAATATTTCTCATGCTGTGCAGCTGACAAGCTAAAGGATCTTATAAATATCTGGCCTAGATCCCCTGCCCCTAGTACATGAGGAACTTTGCCCAGTGCCTCTGTAGGCACCTGAATATCAAGCTTTTTCCTCTAAAAGCGTTTATGGATTAGTCACTGTAGAGAATTGAACTTAATTCTTTCCTTTCTAAATAACTCTACCGATTTATCCTTCACAGAATACCATCTCGAGCATTCGCAGGTGCCCCTATGGATGCTAGATCAATATCAGGCTTTTGTGCAAAACCATCAGTAAGTAAAGCACAGGCAAAGCATTCTTCCTGAAGCCTGTCTGAAACCTCCTTATCGAAGCAGCTGTTGCCGCACAGCTGGGAAGGTCTCTCACAGCTTTGTCACAATGCCCCTGTATGCGAGGGACTCCTCCACAGTGCTGAGCACTTGACAATAGTGAACCTTCAGTCCTTCCCTAGCTATGATATTTCTAAAATGCCCACACATGACAAAATGCACTTTGTTTCATGAATTTGGTTTTCAGGTGTCTCCACGGAGAGTGCTTGTTTTCAAAACAAAGCAAGATCCGTAAGCATGAGTCGCTCCACAGAGTTCATCAATATAGTCATTTGTGGGGGTGAGGGGTCACCTTTACAAAATAAAGAACTGGATTTGAAGTTTTTGCAAAGGTAACACTGAAGAAAGTCTTAATAAAAGCTTTCCTTCTGCCACGTATGTGCCTAGTGGTCTACTGAGACAGGGATAGATTGTACCAAAGTGAGCTGGTTCTGGCATTTTGTCAAAGTAACTATAGCTTCCCTGCAAATTTGTAAAGTGTGGTCGATGGAAGGAGACACCTTTAATTTGTTTCTACTTCTAAGAGTCAGAAGAAACAAGCCAAAGAGCCATAAATGTTTCTCCTCTTTTGAAGATTGATTTGAATGCCATAAAATACATCAAGTTCGGAGCTGTGTAGAGCATGGTGACCTTGGAGACAAGCAAGCTGTGAGTTTCATCCCTAGATGTTTTCTTTATAGCTCCACTCTTATAAACTGTGTCTGCCCTTGTATCCCTAACTCCAGCTCAGTTTGCTAATCCGTGACCCTCTCTAGCACTCAGTAGCTTACATTACTAAAAATTTCAGATGTATTTAATAAATACAAGGTCATTTTGACCACTTCAAAAGAGCTATGTCTGCCCAAAACCCATTGGAGGGAAGAGTAAATAGTGTACAATTTTAAACCATTTGTGTTCACAGAAATTCCTAAATAAATATTTGTCTAATTTTAAATTTGACAGTAATGACAGTAGCGGTGGGGGGAGAGTGATTATGAAAATGCCATTCTCACAAAATCATTTAACTCTAGTAAACTATGAATAAAAACCTATTATAGTTTCTTATTTTAGAATATGAAGCCTAATGGGCAACTGAGGTGAAATTGCAATGTTTTGTTAATGTACAGTAAAAAATAAAAATGCCCATTATTATAGTAATGAGAAAGACCATCACTTCTCCCTGAACAATAAGACATGGCTGATCATTTCCTGTGTATATAGCCACACAAGCATATTTCCACTGGATATAATATAAACACATCTGTCATCCTATAGCCAAAAGTCATACTTTAAAAGTTATTAAAATTATTACTTCAAATTTTAGAGAAACAAGAGAATATGAAAAAGAAGAGAAAAATGAAAATGGGAAGTGAAAATTGATAAATAGAAGAAAAAGAAAGTCAAAAAGGAAGTTGTGTCGTGTTTCAGTGCACACCTAGGCAAGGTCCAGTTAAAAACTAGGGAGAATTCAAAAGATTCTAATCAGGAAAATTGACCTCAGCCAACAAGGAAAACATAGTGAACAGTAGATCTGAGGACAAGCCACAGGCATGGAAAATTCCAACCTGTGACAGGTGGAATGTCTCCTTAGGTTGGGCGTGGTGAAGGTGACTCCAGACGCAGGGAATCTAAGCAAGCAGGTAGTTGTCATCAGAGATACTTGTCCACCAGTAGTCTGGCTTGGATTCAGTAGTAGGACTGGTTCCTAGGAAGGGGACTGGGAAGCAAGCCATCTCCTAAGGACATACAAGTACCAGGCAGTTTACCAAAGTAGGTAGTCAATTACCATACTAAGAATTGGAGGGGCATAGATTTGGAGGAGTTCCATTATTGAGATAATGTTAATTATAAAGCATTAAACATGCACATGGATATCAATTTGCTCCCAAAACATTATTAAATTGATAATAAGGGAATGGGGACAACTACTTAAATCCACAAGACAAAAGAATGGGAGAGGAGACAACAGTAGCTGGGAGCTATCAGCAGATTTTGGGAAGCTTGAAAGTGTAAAATAAATTTAAATGTTTATCTGGTATCTATTATGTGCCAGGCACTTTTATAATTGTCTTAATTGTTGTAATAGCCCTGAGGGATAGGCACTATTATTATCCACAATTTACAAGTGAAGAAGGCCCTGAAAGATGGAAGAATTTACCCAATTATTATGCACTTAATAAGTGGCAGTGGCAGGGTTCAAACCAAAGGAAGATTCTCTCCAGAGCTGGGACACCTAAACACTATTTGTTCTATTGTTCTGTGTGGTAAGTGACTTGGAAGAACATAGGAAGTTCTGCCCTATGTGCCTTCCTGAGAAGAAAATTCCAAGAATAAATGTGGTTTGAGTCACAGAGATTGTACTTTTGAAAGGATGGGGATAGGAGGCTGGGGCGGGGACAGGAGGAGGGAAAGGTAAACTAAAAAGAGGAAAAATTGGTGGTTAAGACCTCTGCCCTCTGTACATGAAGCAATTAGTCCTGCGGATCTAGAAGAGAGCTGATGTGCTGTGTGGAAAACTAGGAATTAAGGGAAGTCTACCAATTAAACAAGATTCCCAGCCTCTTCCATAGTCACAGCCAGGTAAGAGACCAGATAAAGGGAATGAGGAGAGATCAAGAGAAGAGACTTAAAAATATTCACAGTTGGAACTGTGTTACCCTTCCATGTGCCTTAATGGTTAAGCCCCACTCCTTTGGGCTTTGTGTTGTGCTGTGTGTTTATGTGTGTCTATGTATTCTGTTATATCAATAGATATGGTATGTTTCTATAGCTAGATGGTACTGGCAAAAATTGATTTGTAAATTCAAATTTAGATTGTAAAGAGATTCTATTCAATCAACTTAAAACAAATAAGTGCTCATATAAATTGAAGAAATAACAGAAATTAACACAATTGCTTTTAAGTGTCCATGATCTAGGATCAATCTTTAGTAAATAAAAACTAGCTTGAGGATGTCAGTTTAATTAAGGATATGTGGTTGCCGACTACTCTCTAATTTTGGAGCTAACAGACCAGATGGGAAACCAGGGTAATGAGTTTGGAGCCTTAATGTGTTAATTTACAAGGTTAGAGGGGCACAAGATGCCTCAGCTTAAGATCCAGACACTTGTGTTCAGCCTGATTAGGATGTTAGTGTGATTGAAAATCATTGCATATAAAGAATAAGATGCGTGTTTGGGAGAAGGAGGTATGAGCAATGGAAATACAATTTTATTGAAGGAAATAAAGTAATCTTGCCCTAATGTAAATGATGGTACTAAAATGAAGGAAAAAGAACAAAAGGCAAAAGTTTTCTGAAAGTTGAAGAAAATTTGGGTGTGTCACAGGCAGTTCATGGAAAAGGAATCTTGAAAAAGTAATCTTATGTATAGTCAAACTAAGGCTGGAATGGATTCATTGAAGTTAAAGTATACTGATACGGAATTGGCACTTGGGTTTCTCTCTCTGTTAAAAGGATGGAAGATGTTTTTTATACTACTGGCATGCTCTTAACAGGAAATTAAAAGGGAGAGAAAACATGTGCCCTGCATCATCAGGTCTTTGATTGCATAGGTAAACCAAACCTTAATATTTAATGAGCTATATTTTACTTCTAATCATTTAACTTTCTATCATTGCTAGTGAAGTCTTCTCAAGTGAATGATTAAATACATAACTAAAATAAGGGACTCTCTTTTTACAGAAGGGGGAAATAAAACTAATTAGTCTTCTTGATGCTTGGAAAGTGGATTTCAATCCAGTTGGTCTCCCTCAAGGATAAAAATGTATCAGTGATGATCCATACGTATTCTCTTTAAGTGGGGCTACAGACATAACAGTAACGAAAATATTTCTAAGAAGGATTTTTGCTGTTGGAAAATCCCTAGAGTTTCATGGTGTTTGGGGACTCACTTTACCAGACAAACTCAACACCAAGTACACAAACATGGCTGATCCTGCCGCATTTCCACTGCACTCATCATCTCCAGTCCTCCGGTTTTATGGAGCAAACTGACAAGATAGGTAATATTCAAATGGTAAAATTTGTTGAATCTTTTCGACTGCCTCAGCCTAGTCTTTCTCTTGGTATCACTTAACTTAGGATCAACCCCCTTTTGTATACATTGATTGTCCTTTTCTACAATTGTTACTGGAAGGCCTATCCTATGAGGGAATGTGTGAATTTGCCTTATTAAGGAAACCTTTTAACTTTGTGCAAGGGACTTACAGAGGCTCTTGAAACTGATGCAAGCTCAATGTGCAATCTTTCCACAGTGCGCTCCTGGGAGACAAAGACTCTGAACATCACGGCCTCCAACCTGGATACACTGCCCATCAAAAAACATCTCCACAAGGACTCTCTCCAGCCTCAGTGGACCATACCAGATATTGTTAATTAACCCCTGTGTTGCAAGTTAAAAGTTACTGATACATTAATTTCTGTTTTTCATTTTAAAAGACTCCCAAACTTGTACATCATTCATCGGATTGAATACCCCAGCCTACAGGAGACCTCAAATTAAAGTTATCCAGAGCTTGGCTTTTGCCTTGACAGTTTTACATTAAATGTCTTATCTTTGGGTCTGTATTTATCTTGCTGAAAGAGATCAGAAAATGTTCTATTCTGTTGGTATTATTTCTTAAGTAACTATTAATGTCATTCTTATGAATGGATATAATTAACACACAGACTGGCAGCTTTTTTTTTTTTTCTCTTTTCTCCTTTCTGAGCTTATTCCAATCTATGATTGTAACTTGTAAATATGTGTCTAGAGTTGATGAATTCACCACTGTTTGGGTCCCAATCAGCTCAGCAACAGAGCCTGTCAAGGTTATTATTACTCATGCAAGGCAAAAATTAACAAACTAAAGTGTTGTAGAAGGAAAAGCTCATAGGCAAATCCCTCTAAAGATTTGCTTTATACAAAGCTGAGATTTTAGGAGAGATGTGTTCAAGGAAAATAATTACTAAAATAGTAACTTAAACATATGATTAAAATACTCAATGTACAGAAAGTAGGGAGTTTTCTTTGAGGGTTAGTCTGAAATTTAATGTGCCAGAGGCTCCCCCTAAGTGTCCTCAAGACTGCCTGCTCACTCTCTGCCTCTATAAAAGGGTAAAATTTGACCCAACTTATTACTCTCCCCTTTGTACCTCTGCAGAAATTCTTTCATCCAGAGATTCTGAAGTGTTTTTACAAATGTAACTAACAAGACTCATCATCACTTCTCTCCATAGAGAAGGTTCAGTTAAGTAACACAGAAATTTACCTACATGGCCTACTCAGGTCACCTGAGAAGTCCTTTGTATAATATGAAAATGGATATTCAAAGTGTAAATATACTACAGCGTCACTGCAAATCCAAATTCATGCATCCTTTAGAAAGTACCACTGGAGGGAAGAATCATCTTCTTTAATCTTTATAACAAGGCTTCTACCAGTTGGCTATTTTAACTTTTTAAGTAAAAAGATAATTGGCACTATTAAAGGAAATATGTAAAAGTCTAGAATGGCTGCAATAAATATAATGTCTTATTAGAAAAAGGAACTAAAGGCCTATAAGGCTATCTTTATCTCTATCTTTGACTGTTGATAAACTTTAGAATTAAACTTAGCATTGCCAGTGAAATGTCTAATGGCTATCTCAAATATAAAATAACCAAAAGAGTATCTTGACTTTCTGACCAAATTTATTGCCACTTCTGCCCTGGCTTCCTATCCTCGGTTAATATGACCACCATTCACCTAGTTTCTCAATACCCAAACCTAGGAATTGTACTTGATTCTTCCTTTCCCTCTTCATCTTCCACACCCATTTTGAAAAGAAAACATTGTAGCTGCTCCCCTAATAGTTACCTACTTCCTTAAACCCACGGTTACCCCTGGCTGGTTTGGCTCAGTGGATTGAGCGTCGGCCTGCGAGCTAAGTGTCGCTGGTTCGATCTTCCAGTCAGGGCACATCAGAGAAGGAAAACTCTGACTCCAAAAAACCTCCGCTGCCTTGCGGCATACCTCTTCAGGGGAAAGGCTAAGGGAGTAAACCCCGACAGAAAATCCGGAGCCGGAGTCCCTGAGGCGGTTTGACGTTGTAGTCAACACCGGCAACTCCTGCGGCGCACCTGAAGCCAAGCTGTATTGACTCCGTCTTTCCCTTGGACCCTTCAGCTGCGAAGAGAGGGGTGGTCTGCTGCATGGGCAACAGCAGACCCTCCATATTACCCTGCCCAGGCTCTGTAGCTTCAGCTTCACTGGAGAGGACACTCCAGCGTCATCGCAAGAGTCGATTCAACACGGGAGGAGACAGATACCGTGTCACTCCCGAGTCGGGAGTCGGACTGCACAGCCATTCTCGGCGGTGCAGATAGACTCTTAAGAAGCTACACCATCGTCTCTCGAGACGGACGGCTGCCGACGACGACGACGACGATGACGACGACGACTACACTTAATTTCTTTCTCATCTTCTCTCCCTCCACTAAAACACTTCTTTCCCTCTGTAGCAATACCGTGATATCCCTCTAATTATTTCCATATGAGCTCACACTCAAGAAGACATTTTTCATTGTCCACTGCTTCTTCTTGGTTCTTATAGGACAGAACATACTATGCATGTGATAATATGAAAGCATAAATATCCAATTCAACCTAGTAGGATAGAGATAAAACATTATCTTACTTAGGTAAGCAATTTGCTTGATGGATTTGAAATATTACATGAATTGCAGATGTTCAACCAGTCCTGCAGAGACACCATATGTTCTCTTCCATACTGAGTTCTTTAGGTAGTCAGATAAGGGGTAAAGGAAGGAAACTTAGCAGCTAATAAATTGAACATGACTAATATCTTATCTCTGAAGACACCAAAAAGTATACTATTATAGTTTAGCATTAATGGTGGTTGCAAAGAAAGAAATGATTTTCAGGGTATATCACAATAAAATTTTTCAAGCTGGTGCCCAAATTTATGAGATTGATTTCTTCTTTTCCTTATGAATCAAATTCAAAATGGATGAAGTAATTACTCAGTAGGGGTCAGGCGTTAAATCTGAGCTTCTTTTCTATACTATCTGTCCCAAGAAAGCAGAATGTAAAAGCTTTATACAACAATGATAAAAACAGATCCATCTGGCATATGCAATTTACTGACAACAAATCAATATGCTTTGTGGACCAAGTTTAAAGCAAACAAAAGATACTATTTCTCTGAAACATTTCTCTACAGCCATGCAAGAGATCTCTATCAAGCTTTTCTTTCCAAATACAATTCATATGCTGCTGCTTTCGGAAATGCTGACACTCTACAGATAACCTCTGATATAATTTCTATAAGCTCCAAGTAGCTTATATGTATTTATGTTATCACTAAAAAAAAAGAAAAGGTGTCATGCAGGCCTTGAAAAGCTCTCCATGAATAGCAGAAGGTAACATGGATTTTTAAAGATTTCTGTGTCAGTTTTCATTTATACAATTTTTTTAAATAGTATTCAAAATTCCATACACATAATTTAATTACATCCAGTGCTAGATTCTGTTAAATTCAAAGGAAGAGATTTTATGCTAAATGTATGCATTTATAGTTAAATGACACGTAGACTCAAAGTGTCTAAAATACATTATTATTGTGACTAACATTCTGCTTCACTCTCTGCCAGTGAATATGAGGAGGAACTTGGAAAAATCTAAGCATGAGGGAAATATTTCCTATTGCCAATTGTTAAATTTTAGAGTCCTATACTATATAATATAATATAAAATATCATAAAATATGTTATTAATATCAACCTATCTAGAAGTTCTCAAAAATACCTAATTTTTATTTTGAAATTTCTCAAAAGAAAAATAACCTTAAACTTTTTACTGTAAACTTTTGTACCACCTACATGATGAAGAGGATCTACCCATGCCCTAGACTTATAAATAAATAAAACATGCCTTCGGGGGTAGGGGGAACCTAAATAGAAATTTTTTAAGTTTAATTGAAAATTTCTTTGAAACTGAGCACACATTATGTCATGACACTCTGTTATACTCAATGTGCCTTACAAACATGCTAAAGGACATTTTCTAGCATTAAAAAGGGAGATTTTAAAATCAAACACATTATAGTTAAAGATTGAAATAGTACAGGTGTAATAGAAAGTTACATTGATAACTGGGGTTATGGTATAAAAAAGCATAATAACACCAGTTAAAATGAAGTTAAATATGAATAAAAACTCAAAATACATGTTTTAAGAGAAGAGAATAAAGAGTTGTCCTGGTAAAGAGAAGTAAACTAAACCTGATCTTAAACAAAGCCCTCTAAGGTTAAAGGTGTAGGAAAAGAGGATCTAGCTATAGATAAAGCTGGATGAAAGAAAGACCTGGTTTCCACTTCTCAACAGATACTGTTTTCCCAAATAATTTAAGACAGGAAAAGCTATCCTGAATTCCTTCCCCATCAGTTCCCAGACCATAGGAGACCAGCCCAGCAAAACTTCTCACCTATATTCCTGAATTCTTATTTCACTTCTCCCTCCCTTCCATGCCTCCTCTACTGGTCCTGACTCTTTTTGGACCCCAGTTCCCACCAGCAGATTTCTGGCTTTGGCATCTGTGGCCCAATTTAATCTGATAACTCTTTCAACTTCCCTCTTACATTCCCTCACCTTTGCTAGATTCTAGTCTCTCAACACCTTGAATTCTGGAACTCCTCAGATAAGAAACTTCTGCTCCAACTTTTAGCACCAAGCAACTCTATCTGCATTCTGCCAGGACAGGTTTCAAAATGACTCACATCCTTAAGAAGATGTTCACAATAACATTTTTTTCAGTTACAATTCTGTAAGCAGGAGATGCTATTTGGCAGATGTACATAAAAGGAAATGTATTGAAAGCATATCAGGAGCCCAAGGGTCAACAGGGAAAACTAAAGCATCAGACTTAGAAATGCATAGAAACCAAGACCCCTACCTCAGGACCAGAAAGACAGAAACTACAAGGAAGTTTTTATAGCAAGAAGATTCTAATTAGCTTGTAACCTTTGACATATATGAACACCAATCTTCTTTAGTTTCTTTATTCCCCTGTTCAAGATGAATAAAAAGAAAATCCACAAAATGAAATTGAAATGCCGATTAGGTAAAAAAGGAAAAATCAGCCAATACTACTGCCAATAGCAGTGTGTTAGGTTTCACTAGAAAACACCTCCTGACCAGAGACTGTATTGAACACATAATTATCTTAAAATTATGTTAGTGAACTATTTCTTCTCTTAGATATACAGTTCTATTAGAATTTCAGAACCCCTTTAACTCTCTAAATTCATATACACCTCAGTTAATCAAAGGCCCAAAATCTTAAAGCTAGAACAAGAAATTCCATTATAGAGAGTTAAAGATTTAAAAATTAAAATATCTGTATAATTGAATTGTTCCTTTAATGTAAATGAAATTCTATTATTTGGGTTAGGCAACTTGTCAGTAAACTAGGAACAGAGAGGACCATTCTCAACTTGATAAAGACTACCCCCAAAAATGTACTGCTAAATTCATTTCATGGTTAGAAACTAGAAAATTTCCTACCAGGATCAGGAACAAGATAAGGGTGCCCCCCACCACCACCACTGTATTTCAATATCGTACTAGTTAATACAGTAAGACAAGAAAGGAGGTAAAAGTTATACATACTGGGAAAGAAAAAAAGTCATCAAAAAGCTCCTGGACCTAATAAGCAATTATAGCAGGATTGCAGGATCCAATGTTAATATACAAAATCTACTGCTTTCCTATATATTTGCAATGAACAGGTGGAAACTTAAATTAAAAATAATATTGTTTACATTAACACTCCCCAAAATAAAATATTTAGTTATAACTCTAACAAAGTATGTACAAGATCTGTATGAGGAAAACTACAAAACTCTGATTAATTGAAACAAGAACTAAGTTGAATGGACAGATATTTCATGTTCTTGGATAGAAGATTCAGAATTGTCAAGATGTTAGTTCTTCCCAAATTGATCTATAGATTCAATTCATTTCCAATCAAAATCTCAGCATCTTATTTCGTGAATATCAACACACTGATTCTAAAATTTATATAGAGAAGCATAGACCTAAAAGAGTCAGCACAATATTGAAGAACAAAACTAGAGGTCTGACAATGCTCAACTTCAAGACTTATAATGAAGTCACAGTAATTAAGGCAGTGTGGTGCTGGTAGAAGAATAGACAAGTAGATCAATGGAACAGAAACAGACCCACACAAATATAATTAAATGATCTTTGACAAAAAAGCCAAGGCAAACAATTGAACAGATAGTGTTTTTTTTTTTTTTTTATGTGAATGTCCAAAGTTTATGTTTTATTTTATTTTTTGTTCAATTTAAAACTTTTTAACTTATTTTTTGTTATTAAACTATAGTTGGCATACAATATTATGTTAGTTTCAGGTGTACAACATAGTGATTTGACATTTGTATATCTTATAATGCAAATATCACACTAAGTCTAATAGCCACCTGTCACCCATACAGATAGTCTTTTTAACAAATGACACTGAACAACTGGACATTCACAAATAAAATGAGTCTAGACACAGAACTTACACCATTCATAAAAATTAACTCAGAAAGGATCATAGACCTAAACGGAAAACACAAAACAATAAAACTCCTAGAGATAACATAGGGGAAAATCTAGTTGGTGATGACTTTTTAGATACAATAGCAAAAGAACAATCCATGAAAGAATTAATTAGCTGGATTTCATTAAAATTAAAATTCACTCTCTGAAAAACAACACTATATTATACTATAATGATGACTACATATCATTAAACATTTGTCCAAACCCACAGAATGTACAACACCAATAGTGAACCCTAATGTCAATCATGGTCTCTGGGTAATAATGATGTATTGATATAGGTTCATCAATTGCAACAAATGTACCACTCAGGTGGGAATATGCAAAACATGGTAGGTTATACGTGTCGGGGAAGGAAAGGGGTATATGGAAAAATCTCTGTATCTTCTGTTCAATTTTGTTACAAACCTAAAAGTGCTCTAAAAATTAATTCATTTTTTTAAGTGGTCTTAAGAGAAATTAGAAGAAACAACAAAGAATCAGAGACTGAGAGTACCTGCGTTGTAAATGGAGGAAGCTTAAAATGAAGATCCATAAACTCCTACTTTTAAGGTTCTAGACCATTCAGTTTTAGTGTTCATTAGTCCTTGAACCCCTACATTTGCTGCTCCAGGATTTGCACGATTTCCTACCTCCCTTATTGCTCCCTATATATTTAAAGGATACTCTGCTCTTAGTACTTGAATTACTGTGAGCAAGTCTCTAATCCTTGCAACAATAAACATTTTAAGGAAAATGAAAGAAAAGATAAGGAGTAGTGAGAGAGGAAGGGAGACATGGAAAGCATAGAATTTTGAACGTCAAAGAAAAAGAATTGCAAGACATAATTTGTTAATGGGATGTGTCACAGATGTCATTAAATATGAAAAAATGTTTAGAGTGCCTAAAGAACATGCAATCAGGAAGCCATAAATACATGCAAACATGCACATGCATGTGTGTGTACTGTGTATGTACATGTATGATATGCATATGTAGCTGTGGAGGTGATAGTGAGGGCAGAAATGGTGGGAGAGAGGACATAACAGAAGCAGATGACAGCTGATAAACTTATATTTAGTTTAAATACAATTTTTTTTATTTCCACAGTACAATAATTTATTTTAAATTTGAGTGATTTCAAATTCCACAAACAAAACTGAAGACCAGGAATATTTTGTCTGAATTCTTCCTGCTGGACAGTCAGTGGTCAAAAACATCACAATATCTCACTACACACAGATTGGAATCATGGTGCTCTTTGTTCCCGAATGGAGTGGCCCCACAGCAAAAGCACAGGATATAGCACAACACAAGCACACCTGTTGCATGTAAAGTGAGCACAGCACACTAGCATTTCCTATATATGCAATGAGAACTGTTGCATTTAAATCTCTTTTATTCAAAGAAAAGCTAAAACAAAAAATATCAGTGTGAGAACATACAGGACCATCAATGCCAACAAAGACAACACTAACCAGCACACGTTATATTGAACTGAAGCGCTCACCAAACTATTTGGAAAATGCATTACATTCAACTTGCCTGACTTCTAAATGTTAGCATAAAAGGCCCTCTAACCTATGAAACTTTCCTCATTACACATATACACAGATTTTTAACTTTTACAATAGATTGCAAGTTAATTTTTTAAAGTCCTGCCATACTTTTAGGGATATAAAACTTTAAAAGAGATGTCTACAATCCCCTCTGAGATCTATTTAAACTTTTCCTGAAGTTTAAATAGATCTCAGATCTATTTAAATAGATCTCACTGGCAAAATTACTTCTGCAGATTTCTATAAGCTTACGTAGTTCACTAAAATTAAATCTACTTAGAGTGTCTTCCCTTACAACTCTGTAAGTCAAATGTCTAATACGAGTCTCATTGGGCTAAAATCAAGGCGTCAGCAGGGCTGCGTTATTCTGAAGAGTCTCTAAGGGAGAATCCATCTGCAGGAGCTTTCCAGCTTCTGGAGGCTGCCTGCATGCCTTGATTCCAGGCCCTTTCCTCTCTCTCCAACTCTGGTAAGAATGCCTTGCATCTGTCTCTAGTCACATCACACTGACCTCTCCTGCTTCCTTCCACTTTTAAGGATCCTTGTAATTACACTGGGCCCACCAATTAATCCAGAAAAATTTCTCTGTTTTAAAATACACTTGTTAGCAAGCATAACTCCATGAGCAACCTTATTCCCCTTTGCCATGTAACAAAATATCTCAGGTCCTTGAGATTAGGATGTGGACAACTTTGGGAGACCATCATTCTGCCTATCATACTCACGTATCTCTCTCCACCTTCTTGGGTATTTAACTAAGTCCCTCAATTTCAATCCATTCAGTATACTATCTAACACTAATTGACTGGTACCTCTGTGCCAATCAGTGGGCTGAGCATGTTATATAACCAAATAGGAAATGTGGGGGTCGGGGGAGTAGGGGAGGGGACGTTCACTTTAGTTTTGTATATCTGAAAGTTCCCACACCTACTTCATCTCAGGCATGCAGTTCGCTTAATCCCCATTCCAGCCCTACAGAGTTTTAGCCAAAAGAAAATAAGTTTTTTCTGGGAAAGAATCTAGAACATAGTTTTCTTTCCCATGCTCATTCATACCCTCATTTCATGTATGTATGTGCCAGATTTGTCACTGCTGCTGTGCTTGCAGACACTTATGATCAAAGTTTAAAAGAATAATTATTTTGTTCTATAATTAGATAGAAAAAGTTTTAATATGCTGGAATTTTTTTAAATTATTTATTGTTTGTTTATTTTATTTTTAGAGAGAGGGGAAAGGAGAAAGAGAGGGAGAGAAATATCACTGTGTGGTTGCCTCTCACTAGCGCCTGATGTGCAACCTAGTCATGTGCCCTGAGTGGGAATCGAACCAGCGACACTTGGCTCGCAGGCCAACGCTCAATTCACTGAGCCACAGCAGCCAGGGCTAATTTGCTGGAATTTAATATGAATACCTTCTTGGGAATGGACTGCGTTCAAGCAAGACCATGCTTCTATAGGGTGTTTTCTATTTACAGTATGTTTCTAGGTAAAACTTGATTATAATTGCTGCTGTTTTGGAACAGGGCAAGCTAATCTTAAGGCTACTTACTAATAGATGCAAAATATATTACCTTTTATCACTTTCATCTAATTGCTCTTTTTAGGTTCCTTTCTCACACCCTCTTTACCTCCCACCACTTCTTCCCTCATTCAGTAAAAATATTATCAAGCCCCTATATATTCAGAGACTTTTTTAAATTTTAGCCTTCTTTTCTGTGAATACTGTGAAAATAATAAAATCTTTTGTTGTAAAAAAATTCTTAAGAAAATAGTCACTAGGCAAAACAAAGTAGTCTACAAACATTTTTCTATACCTTAAGCTTGTGGTTGAGATGGTGTTTTAAATTTAAGCATACACAAATACTGTTTCAGTTCAAATGACATAGAAAATAAATATTTTATGTAGAAAAAGATTAAATTTTTAAAATGCATATTTATGGCCTATTACTTGGTATTTGGGTTTAATGGAAGAGTAGAAAGCACAAACTAAATTAGGATAAAAGCTGTACCATTCTTGCTGGAAATGCAATGTTTTTGACATAAAATAATGATAATTTGAATTGTTTTTTCATTTTCTGAGATCAAGTATACCATTTAAAGGTAGACTTCTTTCTCCTAAGAACATGAGTTGTTGGCAAGGATGTTAAAGTTCCCTACAAATTATAGATGCACATTGGCCCAGAGGATAAAATTTGGTATCAATTAATTAGGGATCCAGCAAGTGACAACTATTTAATATTTATTTGTTTTTCAAAACAGAAATGGAATTGGTATAATAAAAACAATAATCCAGTCTTTTATAACAACCAATACAGGACAAGACATTAAAAGACTTTCATTTAATTTGAAAGCCAAATGTCCTTTTATCCTGTACAGTCCGTTACCATAATATATCTATTTCTGGAGTTACTCTGTGCTTATCTTCCCATCCTGATGCAGGAATCCCAGCTCTTGGCTAACCGCTCATGACAGCAGAAGTCAGCTTTCTCTGATGCCTTTTGCTGCCTCCTTCAAATGCCCCACTTTTATGATTTATCTCCCACCATCTCTCCCACAAACATTTATTGCTTACATGATGCACATCAAGAGCTATGTTCTGGGGCTTCACATGTAAAAAGGTTTGTATAATGATCTGGTTCCTTCTTCCACAGAGTTCAGTCAAATGGGGAGAGAGACATATAAGTAAGGCAATAAGCAGTCTAGTACAATTGCTTTCAAACTTTTAAAAACAGTCTTCACAATTAAAATAGGCACATTATATTTCCATCTAGTAAGTACAAGTGTCAGGAGAAAAATGAGTCACACAGCAATACTTATTTTTAGACATGATACACTCTAATTTTTTCTTTTTTATTTCTTCAATTTCTTCTTTCATGCTGATCAAGACCTATTAAATTGTTTTAATGATCTACTATATTACAACTCAAAGTTTGAGAAATATAGCTCTAGAAAATGTACATAGAGAACAAAATTTCAAAAGATGAGGAACTTAGTACTTTGTATTTTCTGTGGCATCCCCAAATGCTTAGCCAAGTCTGTAGTATAGGTTAGCCAACATAACCCATCACGATAAACCTGTTGGGTAAATGGATGGATGGATAATGTAAATATTTTTATCAGTCCCTGTTTTTTAAAAATTTTTATTGAATTTATTGGGGTGACATTGGTTAATAAAACTGTATAGGTTTCAAACAGCCAATTGTATAACACATCATATGTACATTGTATTTTGTGTTCATCCAAAGTCAACTCTCTTTCTCCCCCCACCTTACCTTCTTCTACCTCCCTCCGCCTCTCTTTCCCTCTTGTAACTACGTTACTGTTGTCTGTGGTGATGAGGCATTTTTTAGCTTAATCTCTTCACCTTGTTCACCCAGCCTCCAAACACCCCTCCCTCTAACAGCTGTTAGTCTGTTTTCTGTATCTATGAGTCTGTTTCTATTTTATTTGTTAGTTAATTTTGTTCGTTAGATTTTACATAAAAGTGAAATCACATGGTATTTGTCTTTCCTTGACTGGCTTATTTCACTTAGCATAATACTCTCCAGATCCATCCATGCTGTCGCAAAGGATAAGATTTCCTTATGTTTTAGGGATGAGTAATATTCCATTGTGCAAATGTACCACAGATTTTTTTATCTGCTCATCTAGTAATAGACACTTGGGCTGCATAGTTTTGACAATGTTTTCATTTTTAATATTTACTTTTAGGCAGCCTTGAGACTTCTCTGATATTAATTATATATACTTCCTATCTCTTCAAGATAGATTTAAAGACATCAGGTTTGTCACTTACAAACCCCTATAATATAGTCTTTGAAGCTATTATGTATAATTCCTATCTTGCAGAGAAGTCAACCCAAATGTCAACAAGCTAGTTAGTGTACTTTTAAAATTAGACATGAGATTTTTATTTCTCTTCTATCATAGTTTTTTTCTTCTACTATACCACGCTGCTCACATCTAACCTCACATACCTAACTTTTAAGGTTATTTCTTCACACATTTTTTCACATTGGCTTTCTCTATTATAAAACTTCTAATTGTCTTCTGTCATGATTTTTGTCATTATTAAGACTTAAGGTCTATAGATGGAGACTTAGGCTGCTTCCATATCTTGGCTACTATAAATAACACTGCAATGCACACAGGGGTGCATATATCTTTTCCAGTTATTGTTTTGGATTTCTTCAGATAAATACTCAAATGTGGAATTGTTGGGTCATAAATTGCTCTAAAATAGTTCTATTTCTAATATTTTGAGGAATTTTCATACTAGACTTAATGGGAGATCATTTTGTAAATAATATAAATGTCTGAGCAGTATGCTGTACACCTTAAACTAATATAAAATAATATAGAATGTCAACTGTAATTAAAAAATAAAAAAGAAGATTTAACTGTGCAAGATTAAAGAGGAAATGCATGAAGTCCAAATAGAACACAAGTAAAAAACAGTTAATCCCTCAGACTGAATGAGTTCTTTAAGCTCTGTCTGCTGGTCTCAGGAAGCACTGTGAAATATCCATTATTTTCAATCCTATATTACAAACTCTACTTTTTTGTCTCTATACTCACAATTCCATTGATGTAATATCTTTGTAACATTGGATAACGATGAGTTAAGAATTCTACATTTATTTTTAGCTTTATTGATATTCAGACAAAATCTTAGTTATTGGTGATTTGAAGACATAAAAGGTTCATGAACTTCATTTCACTAGACATATATTTAGATTATGCAATCTCCTTATATAGAATTGGAAAGAATGACTGTCAGACCACCATATGTCGCTCACTTTCCTCTGGCAGTCACCGTTTCGGGGATGATCTCACTCTGAGTTATTCCTGGAAACCATCAAATGCAAAATCTGGCAAAGAAGAGAAAGCGCACTCATACCTGATAGAACAGAGGGAGCAATTTAGAGGAGTCTGTAGATACCATTTCATCCTAATGTCTAGACTAATAAAATTAGGTTAGTAGGGTTAACAAAAACTGTGATTATTTGAAAGCTATTGCTAAGACATCTGAAACTGCAATAGAACTTCCAGAGGCCTTTGACCAAATGTCACCTTTTTGAACTTAAAAAGTGCTACCACAACCCTTCCTAAATGATATATTAAGTTAACCTTTGGTAATAAAAATATTAGAAGTGGTTGCAAAGGAACCTTGCTCCTTTGTACAGAGACGCTCACTTCCCTTCACAATACCTGGCTGCTGCCTCCTTCCTCAAGCTTCAGATAATGAGGAACACATTGCATAAGATGCAACCAAATTTAAAACAAAACAGAACAAAGCAATAGAAATAGTTTCACATTTGCTTCACCACGTTTTATGTCTTGGCAGCTATGCCCTTTTTTATTTTAGCAACTCTGAATGTGGTGTATGTATCTCATTTTTTGGAATGATTAATTATCACTTACTTTGCCAGTATATTTCCCTTACTGTATTTGACCCTGAAATGGTGCTTTAGCTCAAGGGCATATACTTTTCTTAGGGCTAAAGGGCCTAAGGCAATGTTTGGTGACTTAAGTTGGAAGGGAAATGCTCACAAAAGTTATGGTTTTTAGAGTAAATCCTGTTAATGAAAATTTATTCTGAAAAAAAAAAAATGTGTCTTTAGTTCCAGCTTCAGAGTAACACTACTGCTTCAATCATATTGTTAAAATCATGAAAACAAGAACAGCATTTGTCTTAATGTTCTTGAGCCTCTTGGTATTTGGCAAGGTGCCAAAGGGATCATACGCATCCATATAACCTTCATGTTATTGTCTTTTATTTCCCTGGATACATATTTCACTAAGAATAAAATATTTTTAGTATTATTCTGTTGCCATCCCTCCTTATGTATGTCTTAGGTCCTTCAATTCAGCCATACTGAAAGGATAGCCTGCCACAAATTCCCAACTACTTCAAAATCTCAATTGCATCTAGTTTTCATTTTGTTTTTTGACACAAGTTCCATAATCACAACACAAGTGTGTCCTTTACTAGAACAACAAAATGCCTCCGTTGTTCACAAAGAATGTCTTTCTCATTAGAGGAGAGTAGGAAGACTAGCATACAAATAGGGGAAATTTCACACTGCTTTAAAAAATCAAAATTGCTTTTTATTTCTCATATACAAATAATGCATTTTCCTATTGGAGTCTTTTAATCAATTGGTTGTCACAAGTGTAAGATAAGGACTTGATCAGCATCTAAAGACAGAATATTATCATAAAATTTATGAAAACAGAAAGTAGAATTACATAATCAATTTAAATCATTCAAAGCAGAAAGATCATAGGGGGCATTAAGTGAGGGAAAAAAGGAAGTGTGCTCTCTTGATTTCTGTTTTAGACTTTTAAAATGAATGTATTTGTTCTAAATACAATTTTAAATTTCTCCAATATTTTAAAATTCCATTAAGGCCAGAAGAATTGACATCTTAAGAAGACACACACGTTGTGGACAGGGAGGAGCTATTCCTTAAAGAAGAAAAAAGTAGACTAACAAAATCAAAACTTCATCTATGCAAAAATTTGCTAAAAAAAACATGATGTTCCTCACGGCAACACCAGTAGTGATATTCAAGTCACCAAGACCACACACCTATATCGATCTGCAGTTATAACTGTCATATGCAAACATGTAATTTCATTAACCTAGTATATGATTCATAATTAAATGTTAAGTTATAAAACAGTTAACGTATTTTGTACTTTGGTACCCTATATGTTAAAGAGCAATTGGTAGCATAATGATTAATCCTTTCTTCCAAAATAAAGGTGTTTCTAACAAGCACTAACTTCTGAAAAATAGGCTGGGATGTTCCAAACATTTTGTATCCCAATATGATCATTTGTTACACACACTTATATACTCATAATCATAAAGATACGTAGATTTTATATATACGGGGTGTCCCCCCAAAATGTATACACACTTTAAATAATTATAAAGTTGGTGTTTATTAAAATACATTCATTTTCAAAATGTTATAGAATCTATAGGCATTATTTAATTGTTTTATCAACGCCTGTTTTCAAACTGATGTCCGTTCCGGTCCAGGCACTGCTGACCACGTGAAGCAATGGAATCGCAGACATCATGAAACATTTCGTTTGGTATTTGTGTGCATTCTCGTTCAATGGCAGCTCTCAATTCAGCTACTGCTGCAGGTTTCATAGCATAGACTTTGTCTTTTAAGTATCCCTATGAAAAAAAATCTAGTGGTGTGAGGTCTGGTGAACGCGCAGGGTATTCTACAAAACCCCTTTGTCCAATCCACCTGTTTGGCAAGATCTCATCAAGACAGGATCTAACATCATGATGGTAGTGTGGGGGCCCCATCTTGCTGTTTCGTGATGTTTGCGATTCCATTGTTTCGTGTAGATTCTATTACATTTTGAATATAAAATGTATTTTAATAAACACCAACTTTATAATTATCTAAAGTGTGTATACATTTTGGGGGGACACCCTGTATATATGTGTGTGTGTGTGTGTGTGTGTGTGTGTGTGTGTGTGTGTGTGTATGTAGTTTCCTGTCTTAATTATAGTTAAGAGTTTGGTTGAGTTTTTAAATGTAATACATTTAAAGTTGCCTTATTTTAATAGCTTTGGCTCACAGAATTTTCTTTTTTAGCAACAGATTACTGATATTTATTGAAAATGGTTTTTTTAACTTTAAAACTCTGCATATTACTACATTGAACAAAATCAGGTTTCTATTACCATGTAGGGGCAAAGGGTTGTTGAATATATAACTAATAGTGAGGGAGGAGATAGAATAGGAATGAGGAAGCCCTGAGACATTGCAGCTACCCTCAGACAGCAAGCGCCTGATTTTCAAGAATCACCTGTGACACCTGGCAAGGAGCCAGCCACACTTGTGCACCAGCGTTTCAGTTGACAGCTGTTTCATCCTTGCCTCATTATAATAAATTAGCATTGCAGTTTCCATCCCCGGGAGGGCAATCAAGGAGAATTATGGGACCCCATAAAGCCTGCACCCTTTCAGCAGAGGGAAGTTTTTCTATGGTCAGAGAGGGCACACTCCTGTCCCTTGGAAAGTGTACATACTTCTCTTAGTAAATCTCTTTCTTCGCTTCACTCTGTTTGTGTGGTCCATCAAATTCTTTGTTCATGACCACCAAGAGCCTGGATGCTGTCTCCGCACACACCAAATGAAATCTTAAGTTTCCAAAGCAAATTTTATATGGGTCATTTAAAATTACATAAAAAAGATTATTTCAACCACTACCTTAGAAATTTTAGATTTTTCTGTTTTGTGATGAGATACGTTGAGATAGAATGTGGCGAATTATATAACCATAAACATGGCTTTAAAATTGTGGAGCCCAATTAGAATGGCAGCATAAAAGTCTGAAGTACTCAAAAGCAACATTGTGTTTCACTTACGTTGGTTCAGATGTCTAGTTACAAGTATTGCACAATTTAAATAATTATGTCACACTAATGAGAATTAAAGATAAGGATCAATACAGCTCCAACTATTAATTCACATAATTTTAGATGCCAGTGCAGTATTTATTTATTCTACCTTAGACTAGGCACCTATCATGTGAATCAGTATAGTAGTAATAATTGCCAACATTAATTCCAAACATTGTATATTTTTTTGGATTTTCACAGCAAATTATACAATCTACTTATTCTTATCCATTTCATATATTTAAAAAGGTTAAGTTGCCTTCGCATCACAGAGGGCACAGCTACTATGTACTAAAGACAAGAATCAAACCCTGGTCCCTTTGTAAGATTCTAAGCAATTATAAATAATGATGTAATTTGCCTTCATTAACCTTGCAGACAAGGCAAGGTGATAAGACATAGTGACTCAAGAGGAAGTTATGTGTGGCAGAAAATCTATCCTATATAAATTTGTTTTCAAAGCCTTTATATATTTAGTCCCTGATCTTGGGTCTTTAGTTGCTTTTTATTTTAAAGTTATGGGAAAAAATCTAATGCAGAGTTTGATTTGCCAGAAATATTAGGTAGCATTTTAGAAATTTTCACAGTACAGGCCTAAAAAAAAATTTAAAAAGGGTAAATAAGCATTAGATGATATGGGATCTTTTATGTTTAGATAACTCATAAAAGTACTATTTCTGAAAATATGTTTTTAAATCATATTTTTTATGAAAATATGTAACTTCACAGGGTTGTTTTCCTCAGTGATCAAATGTCCATGGCCAACCACTTAAAAAATATAAAGAAAAATATAGGTCGAAAAAAACAAAATAAATAAGAGAAAAGGAGGGTATAGCAAAGAAAGTTAAAAATTGAAACTGAATAAGCACATGCTCAAATGATGACTTAATGACTTTTGTCAAGACATGTAAATCCAGCTGAGCATGGAATCTGACTATTTCTTAAGATGCCTTTTAGCTCCGTGGTCTATATACAAGTTCCCCAGTCCAATAATAGGTTCAATTATTAAAGATATTAATCGGGTACACTTTCCTTGTAGGGTTATTCCTCATCTGCCTTTGAAATACAAATAACTGAGGACCTAATGCCTATTTAAAACTAGTAAAAAAGAAGAGGATTTAGGGATATAGGCAACCTAAAGATATTTCCCCCCTCCAGACTCCCAACTCCAAGCTTTCTGCCACTCAAGATTAAAGCAGTTATTGGGGTGATAGGCACCTGAGTACAGGAAAAGGCGTGGCCTCTGGTGAATTCCACTAGAGAGAACTGGAGTAGAGTTTTTTGCTTCCACTAAAGAGAACTGGAGTAGAGTTTTTTCCTATGGGCTGGATAAGTTTCCAGAGAACCAATTTAAGCCTTGGGGAAGGATCAGAGAGAATACTTATCCAAAAGGGCAAAATCATGAAACTCATACAAATTTAAAACGAAGATTTCCAAAGTTTTATTTATTACTATTTCATTTATTAATAAGGAAACCAGGAAAATATCATAGGGTTAAAAAGAAAAGCAAAAGTAGTGCATACTTATAGTCAAGGAATGTTGAAATGAATTTGCAAAGGAATGAGAAACTGGCAAAGCTAATCAATATTCTCAGGACATTAATTGCCTTCCATCAAACACAATTTGCATTTCTATAGATGGAAATTTTTTGCATTACTCTCAGTTTTCTACAAAGTCATATCTATCTCTGGAGAGTTACAAACCAGGCTGCTCAAAGACAAAGACACAGACAGAGGCAACCTAGATGGAAGTGCCTCTCAGCATATCCACTACATTTCAAAGTCTTTCACAGCTTTGGCTTACAATGAACATGTACAAATAATTAAGTCTTCAAAGGACAAAAATAAACTATCTTGAAATGGGCAACACAAATTTAAACAAAATCCTTGAAACAGATTAAATGTAACATAGGGGAAATTCTAATAATATTAAAGAACAGGCAGTATGCAACCATTTAAAGGAAATAAAGGATTTACGGGAATTAACTTTCCAGTTCCCGGGGAAAAGGGAAAGAAGGGTAAACGATGTAAGAGGTGAACATATTCTAAAAATCTTATCATATATAGATTTGGGAGCAAATAAAGAGGAAATGAGACATCTTGCTTGACAAAATACAGGCATCTTGGTGGAGCGGTTGCTACTATAATTAAAAATAATTGTCAAAAAATATTTTTTGAAAACTGAGACTAGGGAAAAAGGACTAAAAGCAGCACAGACTGATGAGCATTTTTATTTTTCCCCATTAGCTCACTTGAACCACCATGTAGCTATATATTGTTACCAGCAGCCTTTGTTCTAACTCACTGATAGATAATATTCATGGAATATACTAAAGGAGAAATTTGGAGCTTGGTTTCTTTTATGAAAAACACCTGACCTGAAGTGCCTTATAATAATGAGGCTAGCATTTTTTGGTTTTGAAGTTTTCTGTTTGGTTTGCTTTGGTTTGGCCCAGATATTAAAAATTGTTCTGACATAAAGAAAATGAATAAAGTATGGCTGTCATATCCCATCTTGATGTTGTTTACCTTCTGCTTACAAGTCGCAACAATTGATCTCTAGGTAATTTTAGGAATTAAATCTCAGGAAGTGAGTCTAATCAGGGAATAAAGAGTTTCACAAAATAGATTGAGTAGTTTTGTTAGATATACATGTAAGATTCAAGAAACAAGCTTAGAAAACTCAAGGAATATAAATGATTAAGTTTACAGCGAATGCAAACTGCTATAATTTAAATAGAGCTTCTGCAATTTAAAAGATGCCAATATTGAGTGTTATGGCATTTAACATCAGGAAAATGAGACTTAGACACAGATGGGTTTTCAGGCTTCAAGGGAACAAATCCTTAAATTTAAATAACTGTGAGAATAATTACATAGTTTTGTGGCAAGTTACAAGAACTACATCACATTCTTTCAAACAGAGCTCTTTGTCTGCTATAATTACACTTTCTAGAAGAGTCTTGCAAAAAATACGGAAGCATATCTCCCTCAATCAGCATTATCATCACAACGTTAAAGTGTATTTATTAATGTTCTCGGGCATGTTTTTGCGACAGAAACTATCCCAAGCAATCCAACATAGGAATACTCTGTGTTTAAAATTACCATATAATTATAAAACTTAATGTTTAAATTTCTAAACAATGAAAATGACCATAACTTCTATGTTATATATTTTACAATATCTATTATGTATTATTTATGCATAAATTATATCAATCAACACACATTGGCTCTTGTATTTTTCTGCCTCTATGTTGTAGGGATAAGGTCAGAATAGGTGTTTACTTTCTCTGGGAAAATGATGAGGATTATGCAGGGGCATCTGGAACCCAGATGTGCCGACAGCACTGAGTCATTCTGCTCCTAAGTAAGGAAAAGGGAAATGTCTTCTGAAACTGAAAAATTGGAATAGGCTTCTTCGCTACAGTTTTATATAAACAGATTTTCAGTCCCACAACTGGATATCAAGTTAAATTCCCAATTACATATTTTTTTCTCTTTTGATCAATTCTATTTTAAAGAAAATAGATCATCTTTAATCCTTCCAAGGGACAAAGAAGTAGAGTAAGGCCGAAGAAGACAGGTCCAGGGAAGGGACCCGCAGTGACTGGAAATGTGCCCAGCTCAGGGCTGTTTGCGTAGGAAGTTCCAAGATCCCAGAATCTGGAGCATGGTCTGGGCACATCTGTGTGGGCACATCCCTGTGGCCATGTAGACTCTTCAGTCTGTGGAGTAGGTTGTACCAAAGAACTTCCAAAGTATGGGTCTCAGATAAGTAGCCCCTCTAACAGAATCTAAGGATGGTAATGTTTAACTACAGTTCCCATTGGATTTAATGGGCTATATGCAAAGTGTGTGTGTGTGTGTGTGTGTGTGTGTGTGTTTATTTTAATGAAATTCAACTAAATTCAAAAATGTCACTTGAATAATTTCTTACCTATTTTACTAATTTTTTAAAACAGTAAAAAATACATATGAAAACATATAAATGACATATATCTGGACATTCTTCAGAATATCACATTGATCCACTATATCAATGGTATCATGCCTATTAGACTGTATGAGCATGAAGTAGCTAAACATTAAATGCCTTAATAAGATATATGTACACCAGAGGCTGGAAGATAAGACATGATGATTCAGGGACCCTCCACATCAGTAAAGTTTTAGGGGTCCAGTGGTTTGGGATATAATCAGACACCCACTACAAAGCACAGGACAAATTACTCCATATCCCACTCTACCTTGACAAAGAAAGCGCAATGTCTGGTAGGCCTCTTCAGGTTCTGGCCCATTTACTGAGTTATTATCTCTTAGTGAACTCGAAAGAGGAAAGGAATTCTTAGCAGGACGAGGCTGTGGCACAAGCTACCCTGCTGCTTCGCCAGAGAACCTGGAGAAAATAAGGTTTCAGGTATCTGTGAAGGAAGGAGACATCACACAGAGATTACAGCAAACCCCAAGAGGAGAATTACAGTGTAGATATGAGGATTCTTTAGCAAGGTTAGGTGATCTAAGCAGAGAATTACACAGCATTTTAACCATCAGCTCCTGGCCTGCTCCTCGGCCCTGGTAGAAATGGAGCACCTGACCATGAGACACCACGAGACAGCACAGCCAGAACTTTCTTCCTAGGAATTGGGTTCTGCCAAACCTGTGAAATCTTAAGGTCAGGCTGACCCAACAACAGTTCACCACAGAGGACCAACACTTATGGGATTAGGCACAAGTCATAAAGCACAACAAGCTGCGTGAGCAAATAGCCCAAACCCTTGCTCACACTTACGGCCATATGGGGTGTATGGGGTGCCCTTAAAAGCAAATGATGGAGGATCTAAAAGTCAGATCTGAATTAAGGAATGAGTTGGCTTAGCGTGAGAGTATATATCAAAACTGAACTGTGGCTGTACTATGGCCTCCTTCCCCCATGGTGGTCTTGAAAAACAACAGTGAAGAGAATTCCCCACCCCCCTTGCCCCCAGTGAGCAGAGCATTCATCATTTTTTACCTGGTCATCCACTTTGTAGAAAAAAAAATTAGCCTGAAGGAAAGATGTGTTTTGACTCAAAGGCAGTGGTTAATGGCTTGACTAGTTGGACACAGGCCTGGTATAAGATTAGAATATTGAAGCAAGGACATATGTGGAAGATACAAGAGGATGGACCTAGACAAGTGGACAGGAAATGTGAAAATCTTATATCACTGACCAGATGGCCACCACCATGAAGAGTATTAAACACCCAAGAAAATGGAATGGTCGAGCCAGTTGATGTCCTCCTATCTATATCATGGTGGCTCCAATGCTGGCACAATGTGGGTATCATGGAGTAGCCATGGTGGCAGGAACAGAGCCTAGGTGTTACAATTCAACTTCTACCTCTCCCCAGTCTCTCACTAGTGTTGCTGAGAGGACTCCTCAGTGAACTTCCTACAACCAAATTTCCATCTCAACAGCTGTTTGTTGGGTAATCTGGACCAACACAATGCTCTTCTGTTCTCTTTTCCTTCATCTCTCCCTTTCTCCTGCCCTTCCTTCTTTCCTTTCTTCCTTCCTTCTTGTGTGTGGTGCCACATCTCTAGATTATGAGAAGTGGAAACCTACTGGGAAATACATAGCCTGTGTCCAACAGTTAATGGCATCAACAGCTAGGTGATACCATACTTGGAGAAAATGTTTCATCTGTCAGAGCAGGATTGGACAAACTTTTTTCTGTAGAGCCAGAAAATAAATATTTAATCTTTGCAGACCATATAGTTTCATTATAATGATTCAGTTCTGCTTTTTTAGTACAAAAGAAGCCATAGACAACATGTATGCAAATAATCTAGACTGTTTTGCAAAAACAAAAAAGGTTTCTTTTACAAAAAACAGACATTAGGTCAGACTTAGCCCATTAACCACACACTTGTTTTAAAGCATTAGAGGCAGAGCGGGAGTATTAGGGCCTTTGGGGGCTGGTTGTGAAAGTGGACACAGCACTTAGATACAAGTCCTAGAAGCTTCTGTACATATTATTAGACAAAGATTTTTTGCCATTCCCTTGACTTTGTATTTTTCCTGCCCTGACGCAAGTCATCTGACCAGCCAACATCTCTTCTTGGTTGTAGAGGAAACTGACAATTTTCTAACATGGCTTAGGCTATGACTTAGAGCAGTCACATTCCACCTTTGGTCACACACACAGAAACCACAAACCCATGTTTTCACAACACTGCAGTTACAAACAGAAATAGCAGCAGGTAAGAAAGGAGAAAGTCATGCCTTGTCAGTCTGTGCTTTGCTTTACTTCTCCTAAATCTTTTGAAAACATAACACAGGGGCACAATTTTTAACATAATTCCTAGTTCGATTTTTCAGCTGTTTTAGACTTAAATATGCATGCTGATTTCAAAACTGCAGGTAGTTTTCTTCTATCATGTCAAGTTTTTCTGTACAGCTTATCTTAATGCAACCACTCTAGGCTGGATTGAGCCTGGATCAAGGGAAGCAGTAGTGCTCTCCTATTGGCTGAGAGCAAACATCCGTCAAGTAGGGAGAGGTGGGGGAAGACCTTGGACACCAGTGACAGGTTCATATTTGTCTAGGTCAGTGGGTCTCAACATTCCTAATGCCGTGACCCTTTAATACAGTTCCTCATGTTGTGGTGACCCCCAACCATAAAATTATTTTCATTGCTACTTCATAACTGTAATTTTGCCACTGTTATGAATTGTAATGTAAATATCTGATATGCAAGATGTATTTTCATTGTTATCAATTGAACATAATTAAAGCATAGTGATTAATCACAAAAACAATATGTAATTATATATGTGTTTTCCGATGGTCTTAGGTGTCCCCTGTAAAAGGGTTGTTCAACCCCCAAAGGGGCTGTGACCCACAGGTTGAGAACTGCTGGTCTAGGCTATTCAGCTACACATGAGACAGTGTGGTGAGAGGTTGTGTGCTGATCTATATAGTAAATCATATTCTGAAGTGTAGTCCGAGTTCTTGTCTGTATACAAGGAGTTAGCAGAATTTATTTTTTTATTTACATACATACTTATTTACTTTCCTTCAGATCATGTCTGCCTCTGCTATTTCTCATGATAAATGCCTAAATAACCCTGATTCATTTTGTTATATCTGTGGCAGTTTCACCATTCCCAAAGGACAAACATCAGCGCATTTGTCAAACAAGCCTATTTTGCATATTTTAAAGTAAAACTTGGTGATCAAGATAAGTCTTGGGCCCCTCACAAAGTGTGCAAGCAGTGTGCTGAGAGTTTATGGATGTGGATGAAGGGAACACGTGATAAATTGCCAGTTGGTAGACCTATGGTTTGACGAGAGCCCAGAGATCATTCAAGTGACTGTTACTTTTGTTTGGTGAAAACGTCAGGACATAACAAGAAAATTAAATGTAAAATAGAGTATCCTATTCTACCATCAGCTATACGCCCAGTGCCTCATTCAGCTGAAATCCCAGTGCCAGTTTTCATTGAACTACCCTCTTTCAAAAAACAAGAGTATGGTGAAGAACTAAGTGACAGCAATGATGAAGAATTTGAAATTGAAGATGACTCCGTTTGTAAGGGATATTTGATCAGCATGAGTTGAATGATTTGGCACGAGATTTGGGACTATCCAAAAAGGCTTCAAAACTCCTATCATCAAGACTGCATGAGAAAAACTTGCTTGAAAAAGAAGCGAAGGTATCCTACTTTTGATCAAGAGAAAGTGCATTTCTGCAGTACTTTCAAAGTGACGGTGGCTTTGTGTATTGCCATAACATACGTGGTTTAATGGAGGAATCAGGAACTCCAATCTACAATGCAACTGAATGGTGACTATTCATCAATAGCTCAAAGTGGAGCTTGACGTGTGTCTCCCTCCACAATGGCAAGTTATTTGGTACAGTCCCAATTGGCAGTTCAGTTTGTTTTTGTGAAGAATATGAAGACATAAAGAGAGTCATTGGTCTGTTGCAATATCACAAGCACAATTGGATCATCTGTGTTGACCTTAAAATGGTCTGCTTCCTTCTTGGTCAGCAACATAGATACATCAAGTATCCCTGTTTTCTATTTATGTGGGACATCAGAGCTCATGAGAAGCATTGAGTGGAGTCAAATTGGCCTCCAAGAGCTGACTTCAAACCTAGTGATCCAAACATTCTACATGAACTACTTGTTGACAGAAAGAACATTATATTCCCATCTCTGCACATAAAACTGGGTCTCATGAAGCAATTTGTTAAAGCTTTGCCAACTGAAGGAGACTACTTCAAGTTTCTCATTTTGTTATTTCCTAGCCTGTTGTTTGAAAAGATAAAATACCTTAATATGGATGTTTGGTAGCAGAACTTTACTACTTGGACACAATTTGACTTACAGTAACAACATATAGCCTTTATATGAATAAAATAACTCTAAATAAACAGTATATTGAGGTAATTTTTTAAATTTTCCTTTGTATGTACATTTTATATGATTTAGGAAACAAAGGGAGGGTATTCTGTACCTTAAAAAGTTGACATGATAGAGAAAAACTGGGATCATTTTTGAATTCAGATGCCATAAGTTAGTCAAAAACAAGTGTCAGGTCTAACTCAATGAAAATTGTGGTCCCCAGTGTAATCAGGTACATGGTAGAAAATCCCTCTACCATCCTTTCCCCTTTCTTCCTGGTTCCCTTCCCCATAACCACTGTATGTAGTCTTCTAGTGTTTCTTCATTTGCTTGGGTTTCAGTTAACTCAGCAATTGTACTTTGTATTCACTATTTCTAATACAAGTAGACCTTCATTCTTGTTATTACTTAGACTTCATTTTAAATTTACAACTTGGAAGTGCTTCTTCACTTAATCTAACAAGGGACTCTAATGTAAATGAGAACTAAATAAACACCTGTAGAGCTGAAATGCATATGTTGAAGGTAAATTTTTGTGTTATATTCATAGGTCATATCTACATGAAAACAACAAGATCATTTAATTATTTAGGGAAAAAATTGCTTAGTTCTGGATAGGTATAGAGAGCCTCTCTGAGAAAATACTTTACAATTGAATAATTTCAGCACAGAACACTGCAAGGTCATGGGTTCAGGAGACAGGTTCATACACCAGGGTGAAATGAATCAACAATGGGAAAGAAGAGAAGCAGTGGATCAAGATGACTGTCCAGATAGGGAGAACATAGGTGATGTGGGTTCTACTCGAGCACTGAGTTCAGGGTCTAGGCAGTAGTCAGGAAAGTATGTTTTCAGTTAAAATATGTCTTTGAAAGAGAGAGAAATCATGCCAGTTATCTATATTTTAGCATGGGGCTAGCCCAAGATCTATAGACTTAAGGGCAGCTATTTACTGAATATAAAATGTTTTTTACTTATATTACATTTTCTAAAGTCAGTTAATTTAGTTACTACATAGAAAAAGTCCAAAATAAAGAATGGATAGTTTACAGATATTATTTACATGTTTTGAATTGTAAAGTTGTCTTCTCTAAATTTCTATTTAAAACACCCCAAATCATAGTCTAGTTCTGAGAAAATAAAGAATGAATTGAATGAACTAAAAATGACAATTTCCAGGAAGGCCTGTAAGAGAACAAGGCACACTTTTTCTAGGACTCAGTCTTTAGATCTTAACATGGACCAGAACTTGGCTGGGTGAGGTGGGGATAGAGCTTGATCAGGAATCCCTGTAGTCATTCAGACAGGCACTGGCCAAGACCAAAGAGAAAAATGTGCGTGTCATATTTTACCCAAGGATGATGCAATAGGCTGATTGAATGAACTAAATTAAAGGGTTTTCTGCTTTGTTTTGTTTTTATAAGCACAAATGATTTGAAATAGTATATAAAATGTCTACTTGCTCAATGATGGTTTTGCTAGGACTGTGTTAAAGAAATAACTTATAACAAATCAATGAGGAATAACCGTATCTATAATAAATTGCTAGTTATAAAAATTATAGTATATATTATTATTATAGATATATATAAACTTGAATATGAGATTTTTAAATGTGTAATTTCCATGCTCTATACAGGGTTGGGTAAATGTAGGTTTACAGTTGTTCTTATGGAAAATAATACATTAATAAGTAATAATACAAGAATAAATTAAACCCTGTGTTCCAAGTACTCACAACTATAAACCTACTTTTGCCTCACCTTGTACATATGATTATATTAAAAAAATAAAAATGAAATATCATTCCAAGATCAAATTATATCAACTGGATTTAATTTCATTTGTGCTTCCAGGATCAAGTTGATTCATTGTTCTATTCTCAGAATACCAGTTCATTGACATTTGTAGAGTGCAACAAATTTGAAAACCATTTTAAGAGTTTCACTTTTGTTCATATTTGACAATTTAGCAAAAAATATTTTCTATAGAATCTCAAAACTATTCATGTATTTCACAAATCTGATAACACAAAAATCTCACACTAAGTTCTATTACAAAAGTTGAGTTAGCCCTTCTTTTTATCTGGAAGTTATTGTGTATTTGGAGATTAGATAATAAATCAAGTCCTTCTTTAATTTATGGTCTTGATGACACCATTGGATTTGGAAGGAATTTCCAAGATTTTAAATATGTAGGCCACATTAAAAAAGGGAAAAAAAACAGGAGAAATTAACTTAAATAACGTATTTTATTTAATGCAATGTATCTAGAATATTATCATTTGAATATTTAATCAATATAAAATGATTAATATATTTTATGTCCTATAATTTATACAAAAACTTTGATGTTAAATATACTTTTACATTTCCAGCACATCTCAATTTGAGTGCTTAGTTTTGATTGAAACTCTCTGATCTGTATTTTGAGTTGCTAAAATCACATAGCAAAATAGATTTTGATACCCAACATATTCTGAACATAGAAATAACATAATATTTTTAACAGTTTTCTAATAGTTTTGATATTCTTAATCCTTGCAGGACATTTGGTCCTGTCAAAAACATCCACGGAGCCATCTGGTTGTTGATAATCGGTCCTGTACTAAAATGTCCACAGGGACACTTGGTCCACACTGACCCACCTACATCACCGTTTGTGCCATTACCAGTAGGACAACCAAGCCAAGAAGGGTTAATACTGGCAACACAGTCTGAACACAAAAAACAGGATGGCACTTTTTATGTATGAATTCTGTAAACCAAAAGTAGAAATAATGTTAAATGTCTTTGAACCCAGGGGCATTTTCTAAGCATGGATGTTTTAGACAGGACCAAATATCTACTAATGGGTCTAATAGTTTTAATCATTTTTGTAATACTGAACTAGACACAAATAATCGTTTTCATTTAATATTGTTCTCCACATTGATGAAACTGGTTTGTCTTTTTTTAGAATTAATTTTACCAAAACAAAAGCACATCAGTTTCAAAACAAATATATCTAAGCCAGTTAAAGAACTCTTGTGTCAATTCAGTATTATTAACACAGAACTCAAAAAAGACTTGTAAAGCAAACTCTACATATATTAATATCAATAACATTTTCTTCAAATGTTTCTTGTATTATTTGCAAATTTATATAACTATTAAATACAATAGAAAATATTTTGCATTTGTGTTAGAAAAATGTGTACTGTGATATAATTACTACTGATTTGTATAATGAAAAAATTTAATTTCAGCTGAAGTTTCATACCTGTCAAGCAACATCACTAATAAGCTTTTCTTTTCCTCTGAGGTTTCAAACTAATCTCATTTATATGCAGTGCATACCAGTGAAAAATGAAAATCAAATTCTCATTTTGTCTTTGATTATTAAACATTTGCCAAACATTCCTTCTGTTTAGGGAAATCCAGAACCAGAGTAAAAATATTGTATATGTTTGTAAAACTATTCCATGACCAAACCAATAAGAAACAACAGAAAATCACTATATCCATTGTATTCTTAAAAATTTTTGTATATGATGAAGAAGTCTAACAACTCTATCCATGACCCTTTTTATAGAATCTGCTTCAGGACACTAAAAATGGTATTTTTCACAAATATTTTCTATGTGTATCATGCAGTTGAACAAAATAGGAGAAATATCCATCTTTTACTTAAAAATATGATTTTTTAACCAAATATAGCTAAAACACTGTGTGCCATGATTAAAACAAATTTTCTCATACAAATTAATTCTTTTTCTTTGACAGAAATATTATATTTTAAGATACCTAGGCCACATTTATTATTTTAGACCATAAGCTGATAATATTTCTTTGTAATCTTGGAAGTTTTCTGAGACAAAAATGTGTCCAAAGTGTCAATTGGAAAATGTCACATGTCACCCAACTCATTTAAATGTAAATGTTTAAAATTTTCTAACTAATGGAAGAATTAATGTTTGATATTTATAGAAAGTCTTTGCAACCTAAACACAATTACTTGGTTTTTATGCAAATATTCAAACCATTTTATAGCTTAACAAAGTTACAAGCTTGGATCCTATTAAAAATAATTTTTTAATATTTTGTTATGCATTTAATTCTGATTTCAAGTGACTAATCTCGTTGATTCTTTCTGAATGTTGAAAAAATTACCTTATCAGATTCATTATGTATTTGGTGAAACACATTAAACACACTTTATTCTATTAATATTTTTCCTGCATGATAAACAGCTTTTTAATTTTGTTCTTCCACAACAAATTGCAAATGTTATTCACTGAAATTTACAGCATAACTTTTTCTAGTCTTTTTTTTACTATACTGTTTTGGAAGTAGCACTAGCTTCTGTATCTTTACTCAATTCTGCACCAATAGTCTGCCTTCATTTTTAATTTAATATTTTTTCTATACTTATCCTTTTTAATTAGGAAAATAGTCTACGTTATAATCAAAACAAGTATTTCAGTTTAATTATAAATTCTAATTTACATAGATATCCCTGAGATTCGTGCTGTCTGTATAAGATAGCCACATAAACATATAATAGTGTTACATCAATAATAGGAAAAAGTATTTAAATAATAATAATAGAAAAAAATTATTTGAACTGATTCAATCCATGGGCTACTAGATTGGAGATGTGTTTATGTGTAATAATGGAAACAATGCAACCTAAATACACACACAACAATTAAGTAATATCTCACAATGCAAAACAAAGCTAAAATGTAGTCCTACCAAAATAACAAATCCTTGTTAACGGGAAAATATTTTATATTACCTTAGTTTAAATTCAAATTTTAATTAAAATTAGGTAAAATCGGAAACTAAATTCCTCAGTTATACTGGCCACACCTTATTGGGCAGCATAGATGTAAGGACATTTCCATCACTGCAGAGAGTTATTTTGGACAACACCAGTCTAGCGTATGAATAATATATAAAGTGCAGGTTATAGATTTTATGGAAGTCCTAGAAATCAAATACCATAAATATTATTTCAACGGGAACATGTACACCAACTCCCACACAGCTTGTCCATGACTTGAGGATTGGCAGAATTATCCAATTTTAATATTTATTGGTAGGCTTTCTGAATAAAACAGTAATATACATTCAGAAAAGAGGAGTAATATAAAAAATAACTGTATGGTCTTTGCACCAATTTTTTTTTTTTTCATTTAACAGTGTAGTACCAATCCTATTATCAGGGCCCTCATGACCTCATGTAAACCAAATACTTCCCAAAGGCCCCATCTCCAAATACTGTCACATTGGGAATTAGAGTTTCAATAGTGAATTGGGGAAAGGTGACCAAACTGAAACTAGTGAGATTTCATTCATCCTGTGAACATGAGTTCTCATGTGTATATGTCTATGCCCAAAGAGCTTTTAATTATGTGGGATAATCTAGATCCACAGTTGGTTTGCTGAATTAGAGTACACTGCTTTCTACTTCCAGCCATCTACACAAATAATTTATCTGTTTGACTCATTTAATGCTAAGAATATTAGGTTTTAATTTCTGAAATTATACTAACATAATCTAAAAGAATGTGTACTGTAAATTGTTTACAATTTATAACCTTGTGCAGTAACAAATGCATGAACTGAATAGATCCTTCACCAGAGGATATTCTGTAGAAACGACTGGAGGCCCCAGGTTTGTAACTGTTCCAAGATTAGTTTCGATCGGAATAATATTCATCTTGCTTGGAGTGCTCTCTTCCCACACTGAGTTGTGTAGATGAAAAAAGAAGGAAATAAACTAAATAAATACTAGTATTCTGCCCAGAGAAACTTCTATTGGGGATATTGAATTTCCCAGCACGACTGGTACTCTATTTTGAGCACTAAGCACTTCAAAGTTTTAATTTTTATTTTCAGTAGATTTATTTTCACCTTGATTTTAAACATATGTTAGAAACTCTTCATATCACTTTTTTCTTAATGGCGTAAAATGTAAAAAAATAATTTTCAAGTAATTTAATTAGACTTTATATTGTTTTCTTTACCAGGACAAACCAACTTCCTTTTTCCTTATATTGCTGTGTAATTCTGTGAATGTGTAATGTCTGTTCACATTAATGGTGCCAAATCAGTCAAGGCCTCACTTAATTTTAAAAATAATACTATAAAAAAAGAATTCTATGGGAAATATGAAAAATTTCTTATAGTTGCTTAATACTCAGAAATCTGGTAAGATACTTGTAAAACTTTCATATTACATGGTTGTGCAGTATATAAGTAGATCTACACATCAATATTATATGAAATCAATCATGTGGCTTTGGAAAAAGTATTTATTAAATAACAAATTTCTAAAGTATACCGTAGTAAGAAAAAAATGATAAAAGTTAGCATACAATTCAACTAAAGCAAAGTATAGCTCATGGGCCAACTCTTCCTGCTGTCTGTTTTTGAATGGCATATGAGCTAAAATATATAGAGAGAATTTTTAAATAGTTGAAAAATATCAAAATAATATTTTGGGAAGTGAAAATTATACAAACTTCAAGCTTCAGTGTCAAAAAATAAAGCTTTATTGGAACACAGCTATATAAATTCATTGACATATTATCTATGGGAGCTTTTGTGCTATAAGAACAGAGTTGAGTAGCTGTGACAGAGATTGCATGGTCCTCAAAGTCTGAAAATATATAATACCTGGTTCACTAAAAAAAAAAAAAAAAAAAAAAGTGTGTTGATCCCAAAGTTAAAGAAAGACTATGACACATGAGGTTTTTTTTGATAAAAGTATGATTAAATAATGTTGTTTTATGATGTGGAGCCAAACATTTCTGCATTTAGAAATATATTTGTTCCTACATTTAGAAAAATATTTCAATAAGAAAAAATAATAATTTTGTAATATTTCATTTATATTTTTGTTAACCTAATTAACTGTATTATCCTAGATAACTGTGAAGTTAAAAATTAACTTTACTGTCAGTGAGTTCAAGCAAATAAGCTATAACAAGATGTATTTAGAATCTTGTGCCATGAATGATGTCACAGCATATTGAGTAAACTATTTACTTATTTAAATTGGTCATTTAAATAAATATTGAGCAACCATAACAAAACCAATGTTCCTTTAAAGTTATTTATGCATAGATTTGTGTAGGAGAAATGTAAAGTGAATATAATCTTATATATGGGTTGACAATATAATTTTTCCAAAGCACAAAAATAATCACTGGAAAATGCCTGTTTTTGCCTCTCTCTGAATCTAGCTTGTTTAGTTTATAGCAAGTAACATTTTAAGAAACCATAGCAATCTAATTCATAAGATTTGCTTAAAAATGAGAGGATTC
This sequence comes from Furipterus horrens, assembly GCF_987537825.1. NCBI lineage: Eukaryota > Metazoa > Chordata > Mammalia > Chiroptera > Furipteridae > Furipterus > Furipterus horrens. The sequence goes on along the minus strand of NW_028327180.1, from coordinate 25,506,838 downwards.
TACATTATGTATTAATAGAAATGGACTATTAAAAGGAACTGTGAATAGAATTTTTAAGAACTAGAAACATATATTCAAGTGTACAACCATAAAGTTGTATAATTAGCTGGGAAAACTATAGCCATATTTGCAAAGATTCAAACTAGATAAGGATGCCTGAATTAACAAGAAAAAGATTAAAAGGAGAGATCATTTAAACTGTCTCAATCCCTTTTATGTTTTTTTCCAAATGTACTTTATCTGAAAAGAAAGACCATCTAGGATGTATTATTAAAATGCTCCCTATTTTGCTAAGGTAAAAATAATCACAAAAAGGCTTTGATGCAATTAACTTGGGTAGATGTTGTGTGGATTACAATATGCATTAAGTATTATCTAACTTGAGTCATTTGCATGATTCAATGGAATTGAGCAGCACTTAACACACTAGTCTGAAAATTTAAGTGACCCATTCACTGGGTATATGGTCAAAAGAGAAAAAATAAAAATAAAAAACACTGAGTGGTCCAGGCTACAGCGTTTTCAGATGTCTAGGCTTCTTTCCTCTTGAAATAGATGGCACTAAAAAAAATAAAAATTAAAAAAAGACATGTTTGGGTTCCTCCTGGGCAATCACATTCCTATTCAAGTTCTCCTCTGTCTTCTTGTAAGGTTACAGAGAAGCAGTGTTGGGTCCCAGGCATCATCCTAACCGGATGAGTGTAACATGCCAACAACACCAGCCCCACCCAGACCCAAGGGCTCAGTTATTTTAATAACAAGAAGCTCCTGTCCAGAGAAAATCCAATCCCTCCCTCTCTGATTCCTCTTCCCTTAAAGGCATTACTTCCTAGAAAGTTTATCTTTCTGTGGGTTATAGCCTCCATGGAGGTACATGGAATGATGCATGTGTGGTGTAAGGGGGAGGGGTGGGAAATCCAATTACTTTTGGTTCTACTCTTCTATTATTTAGGAAGACCAGATTAATGCCCTATCTGTGTAGTGTTGAATGGTGAAAAGTTATCATTTGACCCATGATAGGTTCATAACTAAAAGTAAAAACAGACTAGTTTTCTGGACCCCAAATACAAATATGGATTTGGTTTTGTTTTCAAGAGTAGAAAAATCATCTTCAAAGGAAAAATCCCCAATTTCCTTGTTTTCTTTTAATTGCAAAACAAATCAAATGTCTTCCATAATACAAAAGCTGTACTTTTAAAAACCATTAGGATGCATTCTATAGGGAATTCAATAACCAGAATTTTTAGAAATAATGCTGAATTCAGGCAATTGTAAAAACATTTCAGTCAAACAACTGGCTATTCAATGAAATAACTTTAATCTGCCTTATTTTCTCAATTGTGAGTACATAAACATAATGTCTATACGTGGATACTGAGCCCTTAGATATGGATCTGTCTGTGGAGGGATTTTGTCCTACTATTTATCATGTACCTATTCTGTGCTAGAAATCATGCTACATATAAAGATCTAAGATCTATGTTTAAAAGGTTACTGAGAAAAAGCTGTTACCATAGTGCCTGGCCTGCAGTGGCTACTCAATAACTATTTGTTAAATAAATGAATGTGTGGTTGAGTGGGTGTTGATTAAACAAAAATCTTACTTCTATTATAATAATTTAGTTTTTCTATTTTATTGTTATTCTAGGAATGAAAGATATGAGGATTAAGTGGTTTTTCTTTCAGATTGTGTTTTTAAAATTACAAAGAGCATTTTTTTAAATATTAAAACTATTATGAGTCACTGAAAACATCTATATATAAGAAACTAGGTGAAAAAAGTAAAGGGATTAAGAAGTTCAAATTGGTAGCTACAGAATAGTCATAAGATGTAGACGATGTAGAGTACAGCACGGGGAATATAGTCAATAACATCATTATAACTATGTATGGGGCCAGCTGGGTACTTGAAATACCAGGAGGACCATTCTGTAAAGTACAGGATCGTCTAACCACTATGCTGAATATCTGAAACTGAAACAGAATAATATTGAATGCAAACTGTAATTTAATATAATATTTAAAAATAAAATGTTTTATATTTAATATTAACCCAGTACATATCACAGCCAGTAGGCTCTTCCTTGGTAACATGTGGATCCTAACAATTTAAGTCTCAGAGTCCAAGTAAAAATGTATTGTGACTGAAACGCAACAAAATGTTTGAAATTGTCAACCAGTCCAAGAAATATTCATGAAATTTTATACGTAATGCAATTATGAAGTGGTTTATAATTTAAAAACTGATCGTTTTAACTATGATTTCAGGACACTCAGACTTCCTTTGATTTTCTTTATTTAGATTAATTGAAAGCACATTTTGGGGGGCTAGTTAAACAAAAACAACAGCTAAACAATTGCAATGCATGTGTTCCTTCGGCTCCTTTTTCTTTTACTGAAAACATCATTTACTATATTAAGCAACTCATGGTCAAAGGCAGTCAAGTCGTGCTTAAATCCATAAGCTTGCAAACCTCTGCATAGATTCACAGAAGAATAGGTGTAGCAGAATCAGATACACTTACATATGGGCTACAATTTTACTTCCATTGAATTTGTTTCTTGGATTTTTTTAATGTTCTTTGTTTCATCTTTTATATCAATGTATCTTAACTGTCTAAATTCCTTTAAGATCTTTTTTTTTTTTTTTGGAAACTGATTCAGAAAAATCATTGTTTCATAAGATTGCAAGTTCAATAGTCTCATGTTATTAATAAAGTCATAAACTCAAAAGCATTATTTAAAACATAAGTTAACATTAAAATACTTAGCATAAAAGCTGATTAAGTTGAATATGCAAAGAATTTAAAGTCTCATGTTAAGATACTGAGAAAATTTTAATCTACTTCCATTTGTTTCCAAGATCCATAAACATACATATCATGCCATCCTCACATTGAGAGAAGCAGAGAGAGCCAATAATAGCAGAAAACTGTAAAATTACTACTTGAAAGCTCATATGATAGTTTATCAAAAAATATTTTATTAAAAGAAAAATGGACAAGAAAACTGACATTTTAATTTGCCTCCTCTAAACATGCTCTGAAATTCATGTAAAATGTCATACAATTGTTTTTGATTGATTTCACTGACTTAAGAGCTGTCAAAAACCACAGCAGAGTACCATGGCCCCTATATTATGCTATTTTTCAAAAACTGAATTTGTGCCTAAAGCAGTACAGTCAGAGAAGCATGTTTAAGTTTGAATAGTGCATCTCATTAGCAATATCTTCATATTGTGTCCAAAAATATGAATGATCTTGAGATACCAACTGAATTCTCTTTGTCATCAGTCATTCAGACAACATGACTCTCTGATGATTTGTTACCATTTGGAAAATAAGCCAGCAAAATGTCAATGTTACTAAATTATAAGAATAGTCTCTAATTATGAAAAATAAAAATAAAAATGGAATACTCGGTTAATTTTCAAATATTAAGGTATAATGCATTCCATTTAAAATGATCCAATGAATAAAACATCACAATTAAGCTATATTAGGAATATGATCCCTTATGATATCTTCACCTTTCTTTCCAGGTTGACATTTAATTGGTACAGCCATAAAAGCTTATTAAAACCTACAGCATAGTCATACACTTCTGCAGAGTTTTTAACTAAAAAATATTTTGAAAGAAGTAGAAGTTGCATTTGATTTGTTCCTATCTATTGATTTCTAGAGGACAGTCCAAAGTTAAGGGAAGGTTTGGAAAGAGGAAAAACAACAGAGTCATCCTAGAAAGGCTGGAGAGGACTGGCTGAAGAATTACAATCATCTTGGGTGACTAAGGTGGACACGCATAAATTCTGGGGGAAAGAACTTAGAAGAATTTTTAAAGAAATGATTTACAGTGCGCAGTAACAGATATCACAGGAAAGTCAATGTCCAAACAAGGTCTTCTGAAACAAGGGTTGACAGTCATGGTACAATTTGCCAGAAGGAAATGGTAGAGCAAAGACAAACATCCCACTGAAATGACTCATCACTCACATTAACACATAATGGCTACACCTGTTATAAAATAATCCATTGTCTTGCTCGTTCAGGCTGCCATAACAAAATACCATTCGTTGGATGGCTTAAGAAACACATTTATTTTTTTATCACAGTTCTAAAGACTGAAAGTCTGAGATTAGGGTGCCACCAAGGTCATTTTCTGCCTTGCAACTGGCCACCTCACATGGCCTTACCTCAATGAGTGTATGTATGAAAAAAGAGATGTCCTTACCTTCTTCTTCTAAGGTCACTAGGCCCATCATGAAGACCCTGCTCTCATGACCTACTCTAACTCTAAACATTCCAAAGGTCCCATCTCTAAATACCATCATACTGGAAATAGAGCTTCAACATATGGATTTGAGAGGGACACAAATATTCAGTCCATACACCCACCTCTGTTTGCTGGAAGTGGTGCTTATTGATTAAAACTAAATTAGTTAATCCAACATACTAAAACATAATTCTTTCTGGTATGTACTTCACGCAAGCTATTTAAAACTTTTATTTGATCACTGCCAGTACAAATGTTATCTAAGTCAGAGAATTTTAGGAAACCAAATAAAAATCTCTACCTTGAGTAAAGATGTTTAATGGAATTAAATAGTATTTTTAATTAATAAATTCTTATTGCTAGCAATTTTGTAGAGCATTGTCAGGCATGTATAATTGTATTGAACTACTACATAGCTTTTAAAATGCATGTATTTCAACACCATTCCTTAAAGCTCCATACTGTTTTCATAGTAGACTTTCCTACTATAATTTTAAAAAGTCTCTGCGTTTATGGCATGCTTAATTTAATCATGTTTGACAAACTGGAGCCCATAAATAAAAAACAAAGCCATTTTGAAGTTTTATTACTTTTTAAAAAATAATTTATTTACTTATTTGTTTATTTTTTTTATTTTTAGAGAGAGGGGAAAGGAGAAAGAGAGGGAGAGAAACATCACTGTGTGGTTGCCTCTCACTTGCACCCCCAACTGGGGACCTGACGTGCAACCTAGTCATGTGCCCTGACTGGGAATCGAACCAATGACACTTGGCTCACAGGCTGACACTCAATCCACTGAGCCACAGCAGCCAGGGTAAAGTTTTATTACTTTTAAAACAAACTTTTTTAAAAATCAATTTTTAAAAAAGTAACTTTAAGAAACTACTTTAAAGTATTAGTTAATGTTAATTTCAGCTGTGAATAACAAAAAATTCAAAATACTATAGCTTTAATAAGAAATTTAATTTCCCCTCATATGTAAATCTAGATTTTCATAATTTCATGGGTGGGCAAGGCAGCCTACTAAATCAACAAAGAAGCTGTACAAAGACCTCAAACACTCAGACTCTTTATGACTTCTTCCTCTTTTTCTAGATGTGGCCCTCATAGTAATAGTCCAAGATGGAGCTCCAGCCATCACATCTATGTTCCTATTGGAGAAAAAAAAAAAGCTTTCCTTCTTCCCTTCTGGGTTTCTTGCTGGCCTACTAATTAAATTGCCACAAGACATATTAACATAAGAAAAAAAATTTAATTATGTGCCCCACAAAGACAGGAGACTCACAGGCATTTAGGCAGTTGAAGCTTATACACCATCCTGAGGAAAAGGGGGGTCGGTCTGGGGCTTCAAGATGGAAGAAGACTATTCCAGGAAAATGAGCAGAACAAATGTCTGGTACATACATGTTTGCCCTGCCATGAGGTAAGTCCTTCTGATATAACACGTTAGGTCTTGTAATAGCTCTCTTCCTGGTACAGGATCCCTATTTAAATTATTTGAGGCAGTTAGGAGGGAGGTGAAAAGTTCTTCCTCAGTCTGTTGGGCCCCAATTGTCTTCAATTTGAAATAATCCACATGTCAAAGTGGCACATTCGGCTACTCCTGAACCCCCTCATTCCAAACTACGGGATGGAAAAAGTAAAAAGCAGGGCAAAAAGTGTCCTCGGGTGTTCCTGACAGGATGGTCCTAGAAGCCGCCACAGATTCTTCCACTTACCTAGTCGTCAAGCCTCATCTAAGTAGCAAGAAAGGCTGGAAACTGTGGTCTTTACTCTGGAAGGCCCTATATCCTGCTAAATTTTTTATTTCTAAGAGAAAAAGTTAAGCGATATTGAGGGCCAAGATTAGAATGACTTTATTCATATTTCCAAGTGAACGTGTTGTCCTTTTGATAAAACTATCATTTCCTCACTCCAAAATGCAATCTTATGAAGAAATAGGAACATCAGATTGCTGAGCTGGACAAAGAAGTAGCACAAGAAAAAAAAAAAAAAAAAGATAAAATTAGCCTGGCATTTCGTGTTAAACAAAACAGCTCAACTGGCAGTTTTTGCCCGAGGGGAAGCAGGATGAGAGCCAATACTGAATTACCTTTCATCTATGGAAAACTTGGCCTTCACTCAAGGTACAGATTTGGCAATTTATACCAGGTTTGGAAACCATTTTCCATTGTTTTGTTTGCCAAATCTCTCCCACTGGCAAACATCATCCTTCTAGAGAATAACAACACAGTGAGCATGGAAAGAGAATTTTCGAACATGGGGTTCCAAGGACTAGAACCTTGGAAGTCACTCATAAATGCGTTGTCCACATTAAGGCCTAATGAGCAGGCAACTTCAACTGTACAATTACATCAGCTATTTTTACACTGAGTTACACAGGCCAGGAGCCAATCTATCACCTTGCGGATCATTACAAATCACCAGCTTTGCTCTCTTTCTCATGTATACCATAACTTTGCCATTGATCTTAATGCAATTTTAAAGCTCTGGGAAAATCATTCCTTCCTTGATATGATATGTAATTTCCAACCCTTCAGCCCTAAATTTGTATTAATCCTTTTGATCAGTTTACAGTGTCATTTAATTAATCTCAGTAATAACTTCTGAATAATGTCCATATTCAGTAACAAGTAGCATTAATATTTAATGGCACCTAGTGAGGTGACTTTATATGCATAGGTACTTTCCACTTCTCTTCACCTTCTGCTACGGGAACAAGAGTCAGAGTACCTAGTTTCCCTCATTACTTTCCCACCATCACTGTGTGCTAAGCATCACAATCTGTCATTTCAATTTATAACATCCATTTATGATTAAAACACTCAATACATGTAAAACAGGTGTAGAAGGAAAGTAGCTCAACAGAACAAAGGCCATATATGACAAACACTCAGTTAATAATCTGATGAAAATGGTGAAAAACTGAAAGCTTCTCCTCTAAGATCAGAAACAAGACAGGGAGGTCCACTCTCACTACTCAACATAGTACTGGAAATGCTACCCAGAGCAATCAGGCAAGACAAAGAAATAAAAGGCAACCAAATAGGGAATGAAGAAGTAAAAGCATCACTTTTTGTAGATGACATGATTCTTTATATATAAAACCCTAAAGACTCCACTAAAAAACTATTAGAAAGAATAAACAATTCAGTAGTGTTACAGGATACAAAATCAATATACAAAAATCCATTCCATTCCTATATACTAACAATAAAATTTCAGAAAAAAAAAATGAGTCCTTTTGCAATTGCAACAACAACAAAAATACCTAGGAATATGGGGGTACCCCCCAAAATGGAATTTATTTATAAAAATTGTGTACTTATTCTTACATGTGTAAACTTCAGTCACCTTCAAAATACTCTCCATCTGATGCAATACACTTATCAAGACATTTTTTCCACTGCTCAAAACAGTTTTTGAACTCATCAATTTTTGATTCCTTTTAGTGCATCTGCCGTTTTTTGTTTCATCTTTTCCACATCCACAAAATGCTTCCCTTTGATGGCTTTTTTCATCCAAGGATGAGGAAAAGAGTGACTTGGGGTGAGATCAGGTGAATAGGGAGGGTCAGGCATGGAGGTCATGCCATTTTTGGTCAAAAACTGCTGAACACTCAGCAGGGTGTGGGTAGGTGTGCTCATAAGTCACCCATCATGAAATGAACAAAAAACATTTAAAGAGTCTTCAAAAAAATTCACTGAAGCCAAACACAGCCTCTTACAACAATGCCTGCTGGCACACTAATATTGATGGGTTCCTAGGACACTCACCAAGCAGGGGAAGCCAGGACTGCAAAGGGCCCACCCTCCAGAAGGTAATTCCATTTTTTTGAAGTCCTCCCTCATAAACTTAACAAAGGATGTGAAGGACCTATCTACTGAAAACTACAAAACATTATAAAAGAGATTGAAAAAGATACAATGAAATGGAAAGATATCCCATGTTCATGGATTAGAAGAATCAATATAATTAAAATGTCTATATTACCCAAGGCAATATACAGATTTAATGCAATCCCCACTAAAATCTCGAGGATGTTTTTTAAGGAAATAGAACAAAAAGCCTCAGACTTGTATGGAACCTGAAAAGAATTGGCATAGCCAAAACAATTCGGAGAAAAAAGAACAAAGCCAGGGATATCACACTCAAGTAAAACCACATGTGTATGGACAAGTAATTTTCAATAAAGGAGCCAAAAAACATACAAAAAACCTCTTCAATAAATGGAAAATTGGAAAGGCACATGCAAAAGGATGAAACTAGACTGCTATTTGTCCCATATACAAAAATTAACTCAAAATACATCAAAGACCTAAATATAAGACTTGAAGCAATAAATTACATAGAGTAAATCATAGGTACTAAACTTATGGACCTTGGCGTAAGAGAAGATATTATGAATTTGACTCCAAAGGCAAGGGAAGTAAAAGCAAAAATGAGAGACTATCTCAAACTAAAAAGCTTCTGCACAGCAAAAGAAACCACCAACAAAACAAAAAGTCAACAAACTGCATGAGAAAAGATATTTGGAAACAACAGCTCTGACAAAGGGGTTAATATCCAAAATAAACACTCATACAAATTAACACCAAACAAACAATCCAATTTAAAAAATGGACAATGGACCTGAAGAAAAACTTCTCCCAAGAAGACAAACAAATAGCCAACAGATAGATGAAAAGATGCTCAACTTCACTAGCTATTAAGGAAATGCAAATCAAAACTACAATGAGATATTACCTCATGTATTAGAATGACTATTATTAACAAGACTAGTAATAACAAGTGGTGGAGAGGTTGTGGAGAAAAAGGAGCCCTCATTCACTGTTAATGGGAATGTAAACTGGTAAAACCACTATGGAAAATAGTATGCAGGCTTTTCAAAAAATTAACAATAGAGTAACCCTATGACCCAGAAATCTGAAAAATTTGAAAACATTTATTTGCAAAGATATATACAACCCTATAATCATTGCAGCATTATTCACAGTGGCCGAGACATGGGAACAACTGAAGTGTCCTTCAATAGATGATTGGATAAAGAGGATATGGCACATATATACAATGGAATACTATGTAGCCATAAGAAAAAATAAAATACTGTCATTTGTGACAACATGGGTGAAACTTGAGAATGTCATGCTAAGCAAAATAAATCAGAAAAGGTTAAGAACCATATGATTTCACTCATATGTGGGATACAAAACAGAAAGCAACAAATGAACAAACAAGAAAAGCAAACAAAAACTCATAGACAAAGGCAACACTGTGGTGGTTACCAGAGAGAAGAGGGTGGGGGTAATAAAGGGTAAAGGGGGTCGAATATATGGTGACAGAAGATGATTAGACTTTGGGTGGTGGGCACACGATGAAATATACAGATCATGTATCATAGAAATGCACACTTGAAACCTATACAATCTTACTAACCAACATGACCCCAATAAATTTTATAGAAGAAAAACATTAATTGAAATGTAAAAAAAAATTTAAAAAAACCTTCTCATTAAACAGAAAACATACAATGGAAATAATGGAAATGGTACTCAAAATTCCTGAAATCAAGTATATGATTTTTACCTACACTAATCAAATAATTGGGATCACGAAGCATGAAATTTGTTACAAATTTGACAAAGCTTACTGCTGTGGACATTTTACTTCACCCTAAATAAACTATTTTTCTTAAAAGTCCTATATGCTATCCATAATCTCATGAATCATTTGAATTACTTACTGAACATTCAAAATATTCCAGCATCAACCCTGACATGCCTTCATCTTCTGTTTATTTTCCTCTCACTGTCATTACACCTATCTTTTGACAATATCACAACTATATGCCATTTCTCTCTTTATTTACAAGACTCAAAAGACATATGAAGTTGAATATATTTTTCTTTATTGTTGCTTAACCAGGTTTTACATATTAAACTATTTTGCTATTTTTCATAAATCAATGTTTCATCATTTTATGACATCAATACCAGTGTTCAATTTATTAAACTATGTCAAGCCAATCTTAAAGTTTTATAAATTGATACTATTTCTATAAGAAACCAATATTAGCTCCTGGATCATGTTCTGCAGGGACCAGAGATTTTAATAGTGACTGTAGGAAAATATAAAGCCAGGTTAATAATGCTGTGGGCTTTTTCCTGAAGCAATTTAAAATGAGAACATTTATTTTTATTCTCCCTATTGTGTGCAGAATGGTATTAAGGTAAACAGCTGTAATTTTTCAGTCTCTCATTCTGACAGTGGCTGTCAGTGGCTCCTTGCCTCCCAAGCAAACCACATTTGACTAGAAACTAACGAGGTGATGAAGGCTTGCTCAGGAACACATTTCAGTCGGGTACAATCAACCTGACATGCCCTGATGAGCCAAAAGTTACATGGGAAATTAAAATATATCCTGGGCAACAACTAAGCAAACAATTTCTAACTGGCCCAACCACCTTGAAATAACAAATGTCAGCAGATTTCCTTCCAAAAATAAGAAGATAAAGCAAAACATATAATTTTTCTAAGAAAGAAAGATGTTCACAAATAACTTATTCGACTTTTACTTTCATTCTTATTTATTTCATCTTTAAATTAATGATCAAAATGCACATCTACTTCAAGGGATTCATGTGAGAATAAAATAAGTAAAATGTTAGTAATTAATAAATTTCTATGCAAATGTTAAATTAATGTTATTAAGCTAAGAATATGATAGTAGTAGCTTTTTTTGCTGACACAATGAGCCTAGTAAGCAGTCTTTGTATTTTTAACCAATGTGATGGCAAAAGGGTTCAATCTAAGTTCTTTCCCAAGAGTCTTCCTGTTTCCTACTCTGGGGAGGTAGCATGCCCTTGTGATAATTATCATAACCAGCTATGCCCACTTGACTATCACTGTATGTGTGCTTGTATTGTTTCCTCCATTTTTATTTTGGTTCCCAGGCCATATAAAAGCTTCTCAAAAATCAAGAGACATTGATCCCTGTATCATTTGACTGCACAGTAAGCACCAAATCAATTCACATTCTGTCCATAAGAGCTGCTGCACACAAATGTCTTTAATCGTAAATCTCTATTCCAAAATCCAAACAGTGAAGCAAAAACATAACTAAACTATAAAAGATCATCCCCACATTCAGCCTTGATGCAGTCTTGATTTATAACAAAAGAGAATACAGTTTGTTTCTAGAACAATAATGTGTTTCCCTTTACAGAAAGATACTCTTTTAGTATTACATGTGCCTCTTAGTAATGGAGAGACAATTTTCAAACCACATCATATGATAATGCCATTCAGATACCTAACACTCTCACCACATTAATATCCCATAACTTTAGGCTACAGAGAACAAGCAGTGATACAGCCCAGATGGATTCTATTTCTTCCTAACTCTACTCCTACTTTGCATGTATTTTTAATGGCCAATTTCTAACATGCACTGTGTCAAGACAGCTTTTCAGAAAACTAATGAGACCCTAGCCACTTCACTCCACTATGACTGTACATCTATTCAATTCTTATTATCACATTCAATAGCACTTATAACCTGACATTTATTATTTACTAATATACCTGATAAATACACTTAATACAACCTTAATGAATACATAATATATACTATTAAAAGCTCAGTTCTTCATCTAGATTCTGTTTATCAAAGTAATAATGGATTCTGGAACCTATAGTGTTATCTGACACAGGAAATACTCAGCAAACATTTGTTGGTAAAATCCATGATGCTAACAATATGTTTAAAACCAAAAATAAATATACAAATTTAAGCAAAACAAAAACAAACTAGCCCAGCCCATCCATTTTCTACATAAATTTAGAATAAACATTAAAATACCACATGCATATTTTAGCCTCCTTGAATATACAATAATTAATTTTTTCTCCTTAATGAATAATAAAAAAGACCTATGTCACTCTATTTACAACTCTTTCACAAGACTAAATAAGTTTGACCTTTTCTACCTCAAGTAAATATTAACCAAAAGAATCTAAGTCAAGGACAAAAATTCTAATCAATTATATTAAAATTCCTTTCACTTTTAGAATGCAGACTCCAATATTAGCAGACATAATTCTTCTTCTATTCGGTTACTATCAATATTTTTAAGGTCTAAGAAGCAAATACAGCTTATTTTTTGTTTCCTAAGTTTCCCCAGAACTACAAATGTAGTAGATTAGGAAGTAGTTGATTCCACCAAATTCTTCTCAAGCAAATAAATCTTTGTGAGCACAAGCCTTCATGAAAAGGCTTTATGGCCTGACTACTCCTTACTCAGCCATAAAATATTAAATCCCAGTCATGTGCTATCACTCCTAAAATTTGTAGTTTAATTTATTTAGCTTCTCTGTTGCCTTTTTCAGGCATCGACTAACAGAGAAAACACATTAAAGTACACTGTTATTTATTCTAGTTTCTCAAAGAATATCAACTTTTACTACCTTCATGGGATCCCTAAAACAAATGAATTCTCCCTTCATTGTCACAGAGAGACCTGCACACCAGACCTAGATTAGAGAGTAACAACACTAAAAATAGAAAGCGTCTGAAACTGTCTTAACTGGATCTTATTATATTGGCCTCTATGGAATTATTCCCCAGGAAGTTGTGCGTTTAAAGTAAGCTCTGAATTTTATCAGGAAAAAATACCGAAAATAGCCTATCAGAACTTATATCTTCATCTGTTAAAAAAAATTTAGATGACTTATGTTAAGTTTGCTTCGCATAAACTCTCATTAAAATCTAAGCAAAAAATAATTATTATTTTAGACTACTAGGAAAGATTTTGTCTTCTTGAAGAATGATACACATTCTATTCAAAGACATGGAAACTGTGAACAGTCATTTTTTTCTTACTGCTTTAAAATTTCCTAGATAATAAAAGTTTAAAAACACACAAATTATGGGGGTAGGCAGGGCAGGAAAAAATTGGGACAACTGTAAAAGAACAACAATTTTTTAAAAGGCAAAATAAAAATAGAAACAGGCAAATTAGAATGATTCATTTCTAATAGGAATTAGATGGCCAGTTTTGTTGTTGTTTTTCTTGTAAGGATACAGCATGTGAGGCAGTGGGGAAGCAAAGACGTGGTGAATGCAAGAAAGAAACTTAGAGAACATAGCTCCCAAAACGGCCTTCACTGCTGCCCCTCCCCTCCTGGCACGTGTGCCATTGTATATAATGTCCTCCACTTGAGTGTCAGTAAGATCTAGGACTAGCCTGTAATAGATAGAATATGGCAAAGAGGGCTGGATCGCATGTTTGTGATCGGAGAGTGACTTCTGCCTTGTCCGCAGGCTCTCTCTCTCACCGATTTGGAAAGGAAAGTTTCCACATTGGAGAGGCCCACTTAGCAAGAAGCTGAATGAAGGTGGTCGCCAGCTAACCGCCATCCGGAACGCATGCCCTCAGTCTCAGTGCCCTATTAACAACCAGAAAAGTAAGCTTGGTGACAGAACCTTCCCAAGTCGAGGCTTCAGATGAGACCTCAGTACTGGTCAGTACCTTAATCACAGCCTCGTGAGAGACCCTGAAACACAGGACCCTGCTAACCCATGTTCAGATCACTAACACACAGAAGGTAATAACCGTGTGTCACTTTTAGTAGTAAGTTTATGGTAATTTGGTATGTTACAATAGATAACTAATGCACCAAACACTTATATCGTTTATGTATAATTAAATCCAGTACCAACCTTGCCTTGTGGTTAACACATGAAGAAATGTGTTGGATAGGTATTATAAATTATTTTATCCTTTTTATGTAAATAATAGTAAAATTATTCTTTCTTTTTAAGCCATTTGTAAGGTTATGTCTTATCGTGGATTTTCATTTTCAAATCATGTTTGTAAATAAGCTATTTTCCAGATATCAATAGGGCTTTTGAATGCCTGGGTACAAGGAGACTTTAAAAGTCATTACCTGGTAGTCAGAGGCCAGAGGGAAAAAATGTAAATGAATGATGGCATGCTTTTTTACCCTCTACTTTCACAGACTTTCCATGAAGCAAATCAGAAAGATTTTTCGGTGTCTTTTGAATAAAAATACTGTCCTATATAAGTAATTATATATTCTTGATGATTAATAAAGTCTGTGAGTCCTACTGCCATCACTGGAAATTATTTCTTTTTAACATTGCAGCACTGAAGTCTGCATGTTGTGAACTCCCTAGGGGGTTAGCCTTGTGATTATCCAATACTGTTCATCAGATGTTACACACTACCAAAAAAGGTTTCTGTGAATGTTTCTCCCCAAAGTAGCCAAGACTTCTTTAAACTATGTTCATTCCAGTTAGCCCCCTGTGTACCACAGGAATCCTCTTTTCTAACTAGTTCATACTATTTTATTGCTTCTCTCTGGCTTCTTCAGTGTTTTTATTAACAGACCCTCAGATTGCAAAGCAGTTAAAATTAATGACTTAGCCAAACAGGGTAGGAGTTTGACTCTGTTCTTTGCTCTCCTTTTCCGCCTCTGTGGGAGATTTGATAACTTCTCTGCTCCAGAAACTTCTAATTGAGCATAAAGAAGGCTGGTAAATCACTGTACTGTAGCGACAGCAATCCAATGTTTTCTCTGCCTAATGATCCTAAAGCACATTCAATATATGTTCTTCACCTGAAATCTTAGCATTGTTCAAGGCATATTTATAGGCATTTGGGAGGAGCTTGCATAAATCCCCTTTGCTCCATTTCACAGTTTACTTCAGTTGCTTCCTTTTTATACAGATCGGTGAAACCCTGGAAGATTTACTATGGGTAAACATTCTAGGTATAGGATTTGCAATATCCTATATGACCTGCTGGCCTTATAATTGAGATTATCTACACTGAAATAGAAACTAGTTTACAAAGTATATTTCATCTCATACTCCCAAATCTCAAACTTCTAAATCTCTTACTTACCTCTGTATCACTGGTTTAGTAGCTAGTAAGTTCTGCTGTGTATTATTTATATCCTGCTACTTTCATAATAACAGCTTTGAATTTACTTGAAATCTATTATTATGCAACCAAATAACAATAAGATAGAAATACATCCATTAGACAGGTCTTAAAGCTGGATATACTCACGAAACCCTCATGGAGACCTTCCCAGGTGACCAATCCAGCCCGGCCCTCCAGTTATTCTCTAGGATAGCACCAGTCCATTACTTTTCCAGCACTTTCCAAAAGTTATAATTTTCTTAGCTACTTGTTTGCTTAATTTTCTATCTTTTCCCTTCCACATACGCTCCATAAGGATAGGGACTTTGTGTTAGTGTGTATGTGTGTGGGGGGGGGGTGTTTATGCGCGCGCATGTGTGTGCCATTGAGGATTATGATGAAACACAAATGGCAGAGTGACTAGCAATGTAATAACACTATAAGTTCAATAGATGTTACTAAATGTTTAAATTATATGGAAATGAGAGAACAGAAGACTTTCACCTAGGTGAATGTCAATGTTATGATGAAGGCCTGTGGCAGCTGATTATATTAGAGAAGTTTTCAGTGAATTAAGCTTTTTCAGAGGCTTGGTCCCAGTACCTGGAGAAGAGGTCATTGAACACGACCCAGCAGTGGTGTACCTGCTCCTAGAGATGTCACTGTTAGCTCGCCAACAGCAACCGCCACCACTGAGGCATCAGATTTTATGGAAGTGAATGAATGATAACAAGAAGGCTTCATAAAATGACATCTACAGTCTCCAGGGTTAGATGAGGCACAACATGGAAGTTATAGGTTTTTTTTCCCAACCCAAATAGAGACTTTGAGACCATCTATTCCTCTTTCCACTGCAAACCCTGATGATTAAAATATTTAGGAAGTAATCATATATCCTAGCTGTGACCTACGAAATCAACTCTGAAGGATAAATATAATGAACAAATTGTGTTTTTTATATTACCTCAGGGTTTATGTCTTCCCTTGTCTTTAAGCCCCAATGAGAGCTTGAATTAGAGATTAAAATTATAGAATGAATAAATAAATATATATATATATATATATATATATATATATATATATATATATATATATATGTAAGTGGGACTAAGTGTTGTACTTATCACTGTTTGTACCCTGACTATATATTCATCTGATAAAGCATAGAAAATATATCTGTTAGAGAAAGAACTAATTATATCAACAGACATGCTAAATAGAATAACAGAAGGCCAGGAGAGAGAGCATGTGAGACTTCTAGACTGGATCAGCTTTGATACCTGAAGGCCCTGTTCAATACCTGACACTTCTGATCTAAATATAGTATACATGAGATGGAAGTTTTAATTCATAAAATTTTAGTTTCATTTTTCAAAAAAAAATTAGATTGCTATTTGAAAGTTGCAGAACCTGTATATTTAAGGTAACTTAATCTCAATATAAATGTGACACTTGACTATTAAATTTTCTTAGTATATATCAATTAAGTTGTCATATCAAGTACTTAGATACTCCAAATACTTTATGGGGGACAATGTCAGCAAATTACTAGGCCTTAAGCACTTCTGTGTTGCCCAGCAGCCTTGAAATTCTGCCTCTGTTTGTTTTTTTTTGTTTTTCATGAAAAGTTGCTATTTTAACATTTTAAAACAAATACACTAACTCTGAAGATTGCTCATCCAAACTTCAAATATCTTGGTCCCAGAAAAGTAACATTGAACAACAGACTTTGCTTTCCTGGTAAAATTATTTCAACAATGATATCCAACTCACTGGGCAAACAACAGGATCCAGCTGACTGTCACTGAATGCACAGCCAGAAAGTTATTCCCCTCAGAAGTTTCCCCCATTTAAATAGAACTATGAAATCAGTCAGAAAATGATTAATGAATGCTTGGAAAATACAGCTCTTAAGTATCTTTTTAACAGGATTGACTGTATCACAGATGCTAATGTAATTAAGGCTCTCATTTATATATAGTAATGCATTAGATTTGTTCAGACAATATGATAAGTATAAAAAGTAGAAACCATTTTCAGAAAACTAAGAATGAAAGCCTACATTTCACAAAGAGATAAATTCAGATTATTTTTTCCTATTGTCAAATGATTTTTTACTTTGAAAGTAATTTTCCAGAGTTCTTTTCTTAAATAGTGACTATCTGGTACATGGGAGTGTTTTTAGATTGTTTACTTCCTAGGCATGAAAACCTCAAAGCTAAGTGTTAAAAATCACTGACATATAATAAAGTTAAGGCACCTATGAAATTTTCACAAGAACTGGTAAAAAATTATGATTCAATTTAGAAAAAGATCAATTAACATATCTTTTGACGAATACAGTTATTACTTAAAGCAAGGAATACATATAGTCAAATTCCTTGCTATTCTTATTCTTAAATTTGAAATATACTCTGAAAAATCTATAAATACATTTTTTTCTGGTACACACCCATGTCTTAATTTTTTACTAGTGGTTGAATAAAAAGTGAAAACAAATAAACAGTTTAAATACTAAGAAAGAAACTGTTATTTCTCCCTAACAATACAAGTCTCTTCATTAGTTTCTTTTCTAAACTACAACAAAATTCCATCTTTATAATTCTCTCAAACATCTGCTATAATAAAAAAAAAATGCCTTCATGCTAAAAATACACTTAGAAACAGAAATTTCTGAATTTTAAGGATGATATAGAAAACATATCAGTCAAGAGTATCACCTGTCCCTTGAAAAAAAAGAGAAATAAAACATTTCTGTCAAGGTATATAATCTCACTTTTGTTTGATGTGGTAAATGTAACTAAAATGATTTAAAACAATAGAAAGTCAGTAACTCAATCACTATTGGTGACTTGCTCAATCTAGAGGGAAATAATTACATCTTTGAAGTAGTCATCAGAGAGGAAAAACAAAGAGGAAAAAAAATGGTTCTATTATCTAAGTCCTATACTAATATTCATTATTAACAAAAAGTACCAGTGGAAATAGTTCAAAATATAGGAACGATGTGGTTGGAAATCTGTTGCAAATCTATGATTGCTATCCATTTCACCATTTATGTTTTTCGGACATTTTCTTAAGACTTTAAAAAATCCATTTGATAGCTCAGCATTTGTCCAAAGAATAAGAATTTGTAAAAACCCTCATAATTCTCAGCTTATTTAAATAGATGTTTACAGTTCCTCTAATCCATTCTATAAAAATCCAAGAATTTCTCTTATAATTCTTTTAAGGATATGTTGAAATAATCCTTCCTTTTTTCCCTCACATTAATACTTAAATGAAATGTCTCTGCACGATAACATATTTTCTTCTATCTTTCTATCTTTCCTAACAGGGTGAGACTTATTAGGGGGGACTGGGTTAGTGAATGTTCTTTGTGAAAGACTATTTCTTCTCAGTATTCCATTGCCCTCTAGTGGTTCACAGCGAGATATTTGGAGATTTCCACCATCTGCAAAGAAAAGACACCATTTTATGCTTCACTGAGAGACTAGGAATATCCACGCTGAGTTATCACAATGATTTTGTCTCTTCATGAGAAGACAGTCTTTGTATTTAGCTAATTTTTTATACCTTTTGCCTAAAACATTTTAAAATGCTTGGATTCTTTTATTGCATGCCTGATTCTTTACAAGTTTCCGTTTTTCTTTCTTCTTTCCTCTCTAGCTACATTCTCTCCTCCCTTCCTCTCTTCCTTCCTTCCCTCAATAGTCAACATATGTGTCAAGAAAAGACTTGTGACATATGGATACTTAAAATCACAATTAGCTACAGAATTATTTTTAGTAATTTCGAATTCTTCCTCACAAAAATTCCAACTGGCACATTAAATTTAGACAGGTTGGACAAAGTCTGAGGATGCAGTGCCCTGCGTAAAGACCACGAGTTACTCCTCTTTAAGAAGCTCATATTTGTGTGCTGAGTATTTTCCTAAAAGTATCCAGAAGACCAAACGATAAGGATGCACCCCATTTTACCAAAGAGAGACTAATTGTAAGTGTCTTGAGTGGTACGATTTTTAACAGCACACTCTTTTGTTCTAAAAAATAAATTGATTTGTATGAAAAATTATATGGTCACCCTGATGAGCAGCTCTCAAATCTGACCACTTTCAAACCCCTAACAGCAAACATAGTGCTTCCCGTTTTCCCCACTCTGGGTATTACTAACAAGCAGCAAAAATACTAAGACAAAAAGAAAAGCAGATTAGCAAACTGCCACCAACAATGGTCATTTAATTAGCATTTTACTGTCCTCTATTTAAATGTTCATTATGAAATCATTTCACTGTGTGAGAATAAGCAACCCTAGAACTGACATTTAACAGTAGGCAATATATATCATCACCTATTGTAAGCAACAGAAGCTTTCATCTATATAAATCAGTGCTCCATTATAAGCCATATAGGCTCTTCTCTTCATGCCCTGATCTGTAGCAGGCATGTTTGAAAAGAGGGATGTAAAGGGGACTGGCAGGGGCTAGAGCCAGTTGGACTTCATAGGTTGTCCGTGTTTCTGCAATTGCCCTGATCTTCCTAAATTCCATTTTGGTTTTTATATGAAAACAGGACCATTTTTCTTCAAAACCATGTCACCTGTTCCCAGAAACTGAGTGCTCCACATAACTAAGAGGTTGGGGCAACATTTGAAAAACAGAATCAAAATATTTTGCTTCCTAGAGATTCACAGCAGTTGGGATGTCCCCTCAACACCACTACCATCTCTCCATTAATAAGAAGGCTACACTTGATAAACTCTGAAATGTTTACTGAGAAGCCACCTGCACTGAGAACCAGAAGCCCAGAGTTATCAACAGGGTGCCATCTGTGATCTTAACCCAGGATTTCTGAGGGTTTGGGTGTTCTCTGGCCTCTTCAGGGTGATTGGCTGCCACCTGAAAGCTACTGTTAGAGCCTATGGCTCCATCCATTTGCTTCAGATCATAAACTTTCCATACATTACTATCTTCTCATTCCTACACACATCTCTGCCTTTTCATTGACTCTCTCAGCACTTCTCATCTTCCTGTTATTAACTGGAAACTTCTAGAATTCCTGTACCATTCATTTAAGTCAGGAAGAGTAAGACGTGGGCTGCCTCAGGTTCATCTATTTAGGTCACCAAATCAAATATGCCTTCCCTTTAGAGAATATAAAGTGTAATTTTTTTCAACTACGGCGAAGAAGAAAATTACCAATTAGCAAATCTGGCACTCTGCCTGGCAGATTTCTGTTAACATGTATTATATATGAAGCAATGGCATTTGCTATTATAAGCAGATTTAATAGAAAAGAAAATGCAAATCATAGTCCTGATATTATAAATTTACAATCTAAATCCACTTAAAGATATTGCTGTTTAGAACAATTGATCAGTTAGAATGCAAAGGTCTTTGAATATGAATTCAGAATTGTTTGGAAGTACATTAACTCTTAATTGTCACTCAGTTTTTAATATTTGTATGAGTAGAGAAAATAGAATTATGTTCTTACCAAGGCAAACCTGACCAGGTTTGATACCTTCAGATAGACAAATATGAACTATGACAGCCACAAAGCTGAATGAAATTAAATTGAGTTTGCAGAGGAGAAAGCTCTTTATAAATCCAATAAATAAATTAATGGAAAGAATGGTGAGCACACCAATATTGAGTATGTGTCAGGACTGATGTTTTTTAACCAAAAGAGACATAAATATAAGATATTTTTCTGGTTTTTCATCTTAACCGGTGTCAGTTTGTTATGAGGACAAATTGTTCTTAGACTAGTTATACTCTTACCCTTGGAAAGATATTTTTAAGACAAATTTTCTGCTAGGTTGAAAAATCAAAACTTAAAGACTAAATGAAAACAACAGCTGTCTAACCTATGAACGAGAGCACATTTTTTACCATTACTTAAAGAAACAATGCATTTGAATGCAAGCAGATATCTAATAAAACTTCTATTTAATATACAGATATCCACTTGTGTGTGTGTGTGTATTCAAACTGTAAAGTAATAATATAGATGAAGGTGGCAACCGAGTAAAGCAATCATTTCTAAACACATTAGTCTTTCTCCATGCCTTGATCTCGAGAGCTGAGGCAGCCATTCTGCAGCTCTGACGGGCAGGCCCACAAACAAACACTGCCTCCAACACACTGAGTCCCGAGGCAGAACCAGACACTGCCTCTCTCCAAGCTTCTTGTTATGTGAGGCAAAGAATTAAAATCACTTCTATTTAATCTGCTGTGAGAAAACTTTTCAGGGACTTGCAGCCAAACACACTCTTAGGTGACACCCAGCTACAGAATAATTCAGCAAGGTGAAACAGAATTATACAACTAGCAGATATTACCATAAGACCTTGAATGCTAGGAATAGCCTGTAATCAGAAGCCCAACTGAGAGAGCAGTTTGACCTCAGGGCAGTCTGTCAGCTGAGACCCAGGCTTTGGGTTGATCAAAGCAACATTCATATCCTCTACAGCAGTGGTTCTCAGACCATTTAATACAGTTCCTCATGTTGTGGTGACCCCCAATCATAAAATTATTTTCGTTACTCCTTCATAACTATAATTTTGCTACTGTTATGAATCGTAATGTAAATATCTGATATGCAGGATATATTTTCATTGTTACAAATTGAACATAATTAAAGCATAGTGATTAATCAAAAAAACAATATTTAATTATATATGTGCTTTCCGATGGTCTTAGGTGACCCCTATGAAAGGGTCATGACCCACAGGTTGAGAACCGCTGCTCTAGAAGAAAATGCAAAAATAATTTAGGTACCAGATCTGGACCAAAGGTCAGAGTCGGGTAATGAGAAAGTGTATTTCATGTTGAGCCCTGTGTTTGGCAGCAGAAGCTTCTCAAAGTCTTCAAAGACCAGGGGCTGACAGGAGATAGACAGAAACCATGGGTACCAGGAATTCTGGACCATTTTATACACTATGTAAATAATCAGCAATATAAAACATAAATGTTACTAGTCGGCTCAAAAAAACTAGATATGATAATGTTGACATTAACTCAGTTTGGGCTATCTAGAAGTAAAAATCACCTTTCTCCCTCTCCCTCTTCTTTCTCCTCTATACCCCAACATTTGATTATGCAATAGAACAATGAAATGGAACTAATTTAGTCTCAACTTTGACAGAAGCTACAAAGCTATTGATTTCCACTCTCCAGAGAGAACACATCACACACATCAGAAAACCACAAGTTTCCCAAGAGAAGTAAAGTGAGCTTTAAATATCTCACAGGCACACACTACAGAATGCCAGCTCAAGAGAGTGTGATGTAAGAACTTTCCCACTCTCTCCTGTCTCCCATGCTGGCCCCACCCCGTGACAAACACTGGAGGGGTTAGAAATAGCAGGAGGCCAAGAGAGGATGGAGAATAGAGAAGAAGCCCACTTGTGCCCCCAGAACTGATAAAATAGGATCATTTTATTTTTTAATAAAGTTTAAAGTTTTATTTATTACTCATGACATATTAATTACGTGAGGGATTTTTATTAATAAAAATAACCGAAGAAATGGGGTGACTTGCCCTGATTTTTATCCAGTAGAAGGCAAGACAGGCCCCATAGAATAAATGTAAAGGAAGAGAAAGACCAAGTTGGTTTATGATACCATCCCATGGGGCCTGTTTGTTCAGCACAGTGGATACATTTGTTGTTGCCCTGATCACATTCATCTTGGATTTAGTATGTTCCTCTGTCTCCTTCACTACACTTTAAATGTCCCGAGAGCATGAAACTGTTGCCATGCCTCCCATTTTACAGACAACACAGAAACTGTTACAAGAGCTCCCACAGCTCCCACCTCCACATCTCCCCACCTCACTTCAACTGGAAGAACCTAACCCTCTACCTTTCCTATTTTGAAGGAAAAATTTGACTTGCTCCTTGTGAATGCTAAACCTACCTGAGGTCCTGGCACCTCTGACTCAAGGATGTGATGTCAACAACTGTTCTCTCTCTGGCTTCATCATTTTTTCCCTCTCTGCTGTATTATTTTCATCAGCATAAAAGTAGAGTACCTATCCTTTCTTAATTTACAACTCCCTTCTTAATTCCTTCCTTCTTACACTCTCTTGAACCGCATACCAATCAGACTCTTACCATCGCCATCAAAATTACTCTTGAAAATGTTATCAAAGAGCTGCTGTTGCTAAATGCAAAAGTGGGTGCTCAGTGTGCACCTTACCTGATTCACCTGGCACCGCTGGAAACCCTTCCAGGTGTTGCTCTGGTTTTGCTCCCCCCACACCAGCCTTCCCACCTCAGTCTCCTTTGCTACTGACTCTACCTCCCCTCGCCCTTAACACTGGAAAGCCTTAAATCAAACAAAAAGAGAAAAGCGTTTTCTAAGGACATTCCTTCCTTTGGTGATATCCTTTCACTTTAACTATTGCATAAATATACAATTCCTAAATATCACTTCCCAGTACAACGCTGGCCCAGGCCCTGCTCCTGGAACCCAGGTTTATTGTCTGACTCCTTACTCTCATTCTACTTAGAAGTCTAATCACCACTAATATGTTCAAAATCAACCTCTTAATCTTTCTCCTAAAGCCTGAAACATTAATTTCCTTCTTTATGCTGTTAATGGCAACCTGCCCTTCCCATCTTGTTGCTGAGCCCAAAAGCCTTTTCTCTTTTTAATTTCCCTCTATCATACTCCACATCTATTCATTAGAAAAATCCTATTAGGTGTATCTTCATCTATTACAAAACCTGACCGTGTCTTACCACCTTCACTCTGCCACCTCGGTCCTATCCAGTATCAACTCTTGAACGAATTATCGATAGACACACCAATGATCATCTCTTGTTCCTACGCATTCTTTTTCTTAGCCTTTTAAAATTTTTAAGTGACTCAATCAGAAGAAAACATCCACAAGCTTCCACCTCATTCACCTTATTACAAATGTGTCATATAATCTGACTCCTGCTTAAAGCCTTTACCAGAACGGAAGCTGGTCTATAGGACCTACATGATTGAACTGTCCTTTTCTATATCTGATATCATTCCTGTTATTCTCCTTCTCTACAACCCTACTTCGGCTGCATGGGCCAGTATCTTGTACCACTAATCTGGGACATGCTCTGGGCTCAGGACCTTTGCACCTGCTGTCTACTCTTCCTGACATGGTCTTACTCAGATACGCTCATGGCTGGCTCCTTCACCTATTAAGTCTTTAATATTATGTCAACTTCTCAGAGAAGTCTTCCTTTTCCACTCTATTTGGAATTGTAACTCTCACTCTGCACTCCCTACCTCCTAGACTGCTTTGTTTTTCTTCGTAATACTCACCACTATCTAACCTGCTATACTTATTTTTCTTGCTTATTGTTCATCTCTACGCTATAATGTGAACTGTATCAGAGCAGAGATGTTATACATGATGGCCTATGTATCAAGTAGAAGATAAAGCACATGGTACACACTCAAACAATTTTTTTTAATTAGATATCTGTCCATTCCTCTACCCCTACCACACTCCAGCACATGTACACAGATGTTATTGCAAAGAAGAACCAATGGATCAACAAAATGGAACAGACTGGAGCAAAGAGGGAGAAGAAACCTGAAACTAGCAGGTAATGAGGAGTACAGTATGGTAGGAAGCATACATACTGTTTGGTAGTCCAAATAATGTAATTTCTAATCCTCGTCCATCACCAATTAATTCTTGAGCTTGGTCAAGTAAATTTACTTCTATAGCCTCAATTTCTTTAGTTTAAAAGTGAGTTGAATTCTGTGATCCCTAACATCCTTCCAATTTGTTTGAAGGGAACTTACATTTATACTTTTGTTAGCGTAGACAGTGAAACAACCAAGGGACATGTGCAATTGCCATTCTATAAATACAGAATGGGAACTGAGAAAAGCAGTCATGGTTGGGGAGGTGGGCTGTAGAGGTATCTACATGGTGATAATTCTTAGAGAGTGTGAGAACACACAAATAGAAATGAAAAGGCAAGGGAAAAATTTTAGAAAGTGCTCACCCTAAGGATAAAAAAGAAAAAAGGTAGCAAATGAATCATAGATGAGTATTTCCATGAGGGAAAAATAGAATAGTGGAGGTGGGAGTTTCAAAAGCTACAGAACAGGATAGCTTCAGCTATTCGTCTTTTGTCTTTAGAATAGAATGAAGAGTTTGATGGTGTTATAAATTCAATAATGACCTCTATACTTAAACAAGTAGAAAAATTGTGATATTAGGCTGAATTAGAAGTTTTAGAATTCAGCAAAGAGAAGCTTTTTCTTTCTCTTTTATTGCCATTGTAGGCATTATGGTATAGATGTTATCATTTGGGGCATCCATTGAATAAAGGTGAGCTTTTCATTTTTCACTTTTAGAAATGTGGTAGTCATTGAAATCTTACTTGAAACCATGAATTTTTCATAACAGCTATGTGGCTATTCACCCAGCACTCTAAATCTGTAAGTCTCAGCTGTGACCAAGCAAGGTTAAATGGAAATAATATTTGAAGTATTTCACCAAGTCCTATCATGCATGCACATGCTACTTTCTTTAATTTATTTTTCATGCATAATTACTCATCCATACAGTAAAAAATTAGTAAGCACAAAAATACAAATTCACTTTTCATTTACAAGTGGTAAAACACCTTTCTGAATTTTGTTGTTTCTTCATTTTTACATGCTGTTTTATTTCATACTTTAAATTCTATATTCTATACATTTCAGAATATCATGTGATTATACAATCTGTGTTTTTTTTTAATGGCAACATAACACCATTGTATAGCATATAACATATTAATGCACATGTATATATATGTACACTTTCATAAGAATTTCTCAATTTAGGCCATTCTTCCTAATTCCTAACTTTTGTGTTATTATTTCTGTTGAAGTTACTAATATCTTTGTAAAAATACTTGTGTTTATTTTAGTTTATATTTGCAGTTTTCTTTCTTAGGAATCACTTGTACCTAATACAGTATGTTTAGCATAAGAAGTAAAAAATTTGTATGGCTCTAGTAGGCACTGTTATATTGCCTTCATTCCCAAAACAGTATGCCAGATAACACTTCCACTGTTACTACTTTAATAACTTGAAATATCACTTCTCTTTAACAATTTTGTTAATATTGGTGAGTAATCCAGCCAATTTATTCCTTGAGACCACTGGTGTTAACCTTAAGGCAAGGTGAATATTTCACCTATACCTTGGGCGTCTTAGTACATTGACTTTCCCTAAAGATTTAGTTCAGCACAAAAATTAGAATATTAATTAGATATACAGTAAATCGATTTAAAAAGAAAAATAGTACAATAGGAGTCACTAGAGGGCAGCAAAGATCAGAGAACAGACATGAATTCAAATGCTGATTCTTAATCCAGGATAATACAAAACTGAAGGTTCTAGAGATACCAAAGGACCAGTGCTTTCCCCAAATGTTTCTGTGACTCTTAAAGTCTTGGCTATTATGTCATCTTGGAGTAAAAAGCTGCACAATCTTGTCATATTTTGCAAGGTTGACTGCCACTTTAATTTGCTTATCTATGAACAATGAACATTCTCAGACATTCTCAAGAAATAAAAAAAAGACTTTTATGATAACTTCCCAACAGTTATGGTAATTTTTTTAAGAAATAGTTATGAAATAGGTCAACTAAGATTTTTCTGTGGTTTTCTGTTTTTTCAGAGAGACCAGATGTTTCCTAATGATTTTTGCACTTAAAAATGAAACAGATTTATATCTCTTTAAATATGGAGTTATTTTCTGGGTCTTTAAGAAACATGCAAATGTTTTCAAAGGCAAAAATATTATATAACTTATCATTTCAGTGTTACTACAAATAAAAAATATTTAACATATTTTTAAATTTTGTTAATAAATTAATAAGAACGTCTAATGATCTACCTCTTCAATTCTCAACTTTTATATACATATTCAAAAGTTTATTAAATAAAATCCATTCTTTTAACATCAGAAGGAAATTCTAAACTTATAACAAATTTTGCTTGCATTTCAAAATTCACATTGGAATTCCTAATTCTTTAGCATTATATTAGTATTTAGTGAATTTTAAGATGCCCCAAACATCAAATTATATGGAGGTTTCTCTGGATATAAAACTCACAAAGTAGCAGAATTCTAAAGGTTTCAATTAACAAAATAAAATTGTTTGTATTATAATGCCATCCTTTTTTTCTTTTTATCAGTTTTAAAAATTTCATTCTTTTTTATTTTTTAATGTCATCCTTCTAATACTTACCTTGACTGTGTGATATTGACTGCTTAATGTCTACTGAAAAGTGTGGCAATGTTGTAGTTTATCTCCTTAGAATTTAGAAATTAAAAGTGAAACAAAGGTAAACAAGTAGATATGTTGGAGGCTTAGAAGTGGCTGGTTCATTTGAAAATTGGGAAATACATACAAATCTAAAAATAAAGACCTCTCAATATCATTATAGGTTTCCCATGTATCTGCAAGAGGGAAAAAATTAAATTGGTTTGAAGGCCTCTTAAATAAGACAAAATAAATATAACATGGAGAAAAAGAGGGCATGGTGCATGAAAAACTATTTTCCTTATGACTGCAACACTTCAAAATTTCACCTAAATGCTAATGACTCCCAAATCTACTTTCCAGGCCTTATTTCTCCCTGTAGCTAAAGTACTGCTGCACATTTCTGCCAGAGGTCAAGTACTCTGAAGTTCCTTGAGATCAATGTGTTGAAAACTGAACTCATTACCATCACATCTGAACCTACCACCTACTTCTCCTCTTGTTTTCTCTACTTTATGTTGGGGCATCATGCTCCACCCCCCCACGCAAGCTTAAAACTGAAAATCCTTCTTGACCATTTCCGTTATGTTCCCAAATAACCAATCACTAATTCCTGCTTTTTATTTTGTAAATATAATATTTCCTGCATGTGTCCTCATTTTTAAAAGACCTGCTATATCATCTATAGTAACTTCCTAACAGTCCTCTCAAAAACATTATTGATATTGTTATCAGAATGCTAATAGAAATATTATTTTACTCCACTGCTTAAATATCTACAGAAGTCTCCATTAATCTACAGAATACACTCTGACAATCCTAATATCCAAGATTACCACTACTTTTGCATTTAAAAGTACAGTCTTAGTAAATATTTGTTGAATAAAAAAGAACTCAATGCCCAGTATTTCTGTGTTGAGACAGTGTTGGTATAAAACCATAATTATTGCTGGGTGTTATATCAAAGGAATTAAGGCAAGAAAATTCATATATTTATATATGTATATATGTATATATATATATATACACACACACACACACACATATATACACATATAAACACACAGATATATGTATATATGTGTGTGTGTTTGTATATATATATATATATATCACTTTAATATATTTCTTAGCATTGAAGGAAAACCTGGTTAAAAAACAAGCAGAGGAGGCAGTAATCATGACAAAAATTGATGAGGCAAATACTTCCCATGATATTGCCAAAAGCAATACCGAGAAGCATGGAACTGTATTGGAGACTTGGAGATTTAAATCCAACACTATAATCCAAATACAATATTTCTGTCTCGTAGCTACATTCCTTTTTTCTCACATTTCCCTTTCAATAAACAATCATCAGCTCTGGAAAAAAACTAATTCCTTGAGACTTGTATAAACAGTGAACAGTCAGGGCTGGGCATTTCCTCCGAAGAAAAGATGGAAACCGAACAAAGCCACTTTCATGTTCCATCTGCACTTGGTGAGCCGGCAGCACTGGCAACGCTCTGTCATTCGTTCCTCTGACCCTCGTGTGTCCGGGCATCCACAGGCGGTGTTTACAGAGCAAAACAGCTCGTTTTTTTTCTTCAGAAAATCAAACCACTGCCACTGGTAGCGATTAATTAAAACAGCATGAGTGTGGAAAAGGAAGTAGCTTGTTAGCCAGGAAAGAGTCAAGGCCAAATAAGCCAATCTTTCATTAAATCTTAAAAATGACCGGGGTACATGTTTCCGTGGATCCTGAACTCCTGAGTACGCTTTTTTCCTGCATTGCTTAATGTTCAATTTGCATGAAAGCATATTCCTAATAATAGAATGGCCTTTAGTTGGTGCAATTGTAAAGAATTTTTCCTTTCTGTTATTTTATACATCTTAAATGTTTAATGAAACAAGCTTAGTTCTCTCATTTAATTTGATCTTTGGCATCATATGTGCCTATGTGATCCATAATACACCCCAAAAATTACTGACTTTGACTAAATTTAACATTACTCTAAGAGACACTTAAATGAATCAGTAAATAACATTAAAATTATCAATGTAAAAAAATCCTTAGGATAGGTATAAAACAGAGTAAAAAAATATATGATGCAGTACTGTTATTCAATGACTTAAATATAACTAGAATTAAAAAATGAACACAGAGAAAATTAAATAACACTATAAAACACCAGTATGAATTATCATCAAGCATTGGCACATTAGGTGATAGAAATCCTGTTCATACCAAAAATTACTACTGAAATCTTGAGTTCAGATCCATGTCATGCACCAATTTTGTCTTTTCTTATATTTAATTTATTCAGTCAATACAATGTGAATGATATCAGCACTTGATTATACTTATTTGCATTTAAATGCTATCATTTTCTCTTTCTCCTATTGAACATGAGATAACTATACTCACTTTTCTTAAAAAGTAGGTATATACTAGACACATTAAGAATTTTGGGGGGTAGGTGAAAGTGGAAGAGAGCATGGGAGGATCGATGGTAATGGAAAAATACAATAAAAACAAAAAATTTATAACTTACGTCTTTAGAATTTATTAATTTTTCTTTTTTTTCCCCAAAAATCACTATTAAAGGATTTGAGTTCATATTAGATGATTTGCCGAGGGTTTGAGGAAATGGGGCGTTGCTGTAGATTAGATGATGACAGGAAGCAGGAGTAATTCCATGATTATTTATCTTTTTTTTTTTAGATACAATTGATTATGATTATTTACCCTAACGCATCTTACCTAGAAGGAGGGAAGACCAGAGTGAGACTAAAACAGTAAGTAGAACAGAAGCAGCAAGCACTCAGCTTAGCCAGGACAAGGAAATTGTTTGGCATGTTGTAGCTTGGGTAACATTTATGCTGTGTCTATGTTCAGACATGATTACTAAGTGGTATTGCTTTTTTCTTGATTTATCCCGGTCATATAGTGGCCTTTTCTGATGCTGATATTCTGTGAAATTGTTTATGATCAAAAGGATCATAACCAGGCCTAGCTGCAAGCATCAAGCCAGCTTATTGTACCAGCCAAGCTGATAGTACCAGGCCAGTCCGAGACATCAGGAGCTTTTCCCTTTGGCCCAAGTGAGACTTTTCTGATCTGGAGGGTTTTCTAGCGGACGTAGACTGGAGCTGCACTGGGATCAGTCACCTGCTTTTTGCTGGTGGTGGTGCAGGATAACGTGTTGAACACTCCTTATGTGACAATTGCTGCACAGTAGCATTCAAAATTCAGGACAGACTACATCTGCCAACCGCAACATGATCAATTAATTCTCATATACGAAATGATCACTGTTACTCCTTGACACAAATCTGGAAGCCAGAGTCCTAGATTATAAAACCCAGGCAATAAGTACCCCTGTGGTTGTTTTAGAAAGTCAGGTAGTTCATTTTTCTTAGTTGAGTTATGGGTTTATGCATTTGTCTTGTAATACAGAGGAGCAGCAGAATTTTTTTTTCCCCTTTGGTAGAAATCTTAGTTAATTAAGAGGAAAGCGAGATGGTAGAAATCGTCCATAATCCTTGTAATGAATGTAGACTAATGTTCTGAGCATTCAGAGTAGAAGTTATGTTATTTATGGCTTTTGCTAGATTCAAGGTCAAGTCCTCCAACATTTTGCCAATATATTGTCTCAAGTGTGAAAATTATAGCTCACGTAATATGTCTGAAGGGGTCAGATATCTCTTCTGAGAGGTTTTTTTAGGAAACATGTATGAACCTTCTTTGAGAGGTTTATGGGCAATTTTTTTCCCCCCAAGGAAACATGATTTGATAAAGAGATGATAGTATCTAAACATCTCCAAAAGTGACCATGAATACGATATATAAGACAGTGTGTGTGACAGACCAAAAGAAGTCACTCAGCTAGAGAGAGTAGCTGGAGAGAAGAAACAGACCCACGGGTATTACAACATTTGAAAGTCAGGTAAAAATAATAATAAATCATCAAAGTAGACAGAAAATAAGTTCCTGATGAGTTAGGTTAAAAAAAACTGGAGAATATAATATCAAAGAAGCCATAAGAAGAGAGATTTTCAAGGAGGATGGATTGGATATACAGTCAAATGCTGCTGAAATCAAAATAGAGAAGTGATCACTCGGTTCTGCAAAGGAAAGGTCACGGTAATCTGTTTCAGTGACGGGTAGGGACAAAGGCCACTCTTGAGTGAAACAGTGATTGAAACAATAAGCAAACAGAAAGTATCATTTTTAAATATTCCTAGTAACATCAAATTATGAAGAAATCTAACAACTTCACAAAACCTATATTAAGTGTTAAGTAAAACTACCCAAGTTACAAAAAAGAAATTAAAGAAGTTGAAATTTCTATTGTTTTTGTTCTTTGAGGAAATGAGTCATTATAAATGTCTCTTTTCCCTGAGATAATTTATTAATTTAACTTGACCCTAATAAATTTACTCCAGAATTTTTCATGGAACTTTGCAAGTTGATTCTAAAGTCTATGCAGAAAAATGAACTCACAACAATATTCTTGAAATTTTGAAGGAGAAGGATAATGAGCATTAGCCACATGAGATACTAAAAATTATCATAAAACAACAGGAAATATTAGTACTGGCCACAAATACTCAAAATAACAGAGAAACCAGACATAGTCCTAAATACGAATGGATTGTTAGTTACTGGATTGTTAGCCACATTCTAACTTAGTAAAGTGGGGGAACAGGGTGAGTGCTGATTAAATGATGCTGGAATAATTGGATAGTATCTGGGGAAAAGAAATGAGGTAGAGTCCTCCTTTCAATTCTCACACTAAATAATTTTAAGAAATACCAATGTTTTAAAAGTAATAAAAATCAGCCTGGCAGGTGTGGCTCAGTGGATTGAGCACCAGCCTGCGAACCAAAGGGTCACAGGTTCAACTCCCAGCCAGGACACATGCCTGGATTGCAGGCCAGGTCCCCAATTGGGGATGCAGGAGAGCCAACTACACATTGATGTTTTTCTCCCTCTCTTTCCCCCTTCCTTCCTCTCTCTTTAAAAATAAATAAATAAAACCTTTAAAGTAGTAAAAATAAAACATAAATATGAAAGGAAAACACTGGAAGTATTTCCTATATTTTTGGTTTTAAAATGTCTTTTGAATCATGGTTCAAAATCTTTCTAAGCATAATGCAGACTCTATTAAAGAAAATATTGATCAATTTAAATTTATCAAAAGTAAAAGCTTTTCCGTGGCAGGGAAATTTTTAAAAAACACTAATTGCAAACTTAGTAACTTAGTTTTTTTAGTAACACATATGCTAATAAGCTAATTACCTTAATATATGTCTGCCCATACATATCCATTGAAAAAGTATTAGCAACCAACTTAAAAAGATATGTAGAGAGATGAATTTACAGGAAAAAATGCAAAGCCGTTTAAATTTTAAAGATACGATCAGTCTCAGTCATAGCAAAATCAATGTAAATTAGAAGTTATGTTCTAACTGCATTACTGAAACTTCAACCATTGAACAACGGCCCCTATCTTCTGCCCAACGTGGTGTCCATAGTTAACAATGCAGTACTGTGCACTTCAAAATTTAAGAGGATATATCTGATGGTAAGTGTTGTTGCCACAAAAGAAAGAGGGGAAAGATATAAGGAAGCTTTCAGAGGTGCTGGATATGTCTGTTACCTTGATTATGGTGAGAGATCACAGGTACTTACATATGTCCAAACTCACCAAATTATACACATTACATATGTGCAGTTCTTTGCATGTCGATTATACCTTAATAAAGCTGTTTTTAAAAATCACATTTGAACATCAAGTTTTCAATAAATGCTTTTGGCAAAAGCAAAATTCCTTTAGTACATTGTACTAGTGAGGGCATGAGGAAAGTCTCTCTCATACAGTGTTGGTACAACGCTCTGGAAGGCAATTTAAGAATATCTATCAAAATTATAAATAAACATATCCTTTATTTGATAATTCCACTTCTAAGTTTATCTTTAAATTATGCCATAAAAATATAATTACAGATATTTTTAGAGCACCGTTTATGTGACGGCAAGCCATGAAGTTGTTGAAAGGAGTGAGGCGTAGCCAGGTACACATCCCTGAAACACTCCCAGATAAGCTGTTAAGTGGAAAAGCAAAGTGTACTCCAACTTGTGCAAAACAGAACAGAACAAAAACATCAAAAAGAGAAATCTGAGTAGTGAATATCAAGGATAAATTAAGTTGCTTACTTTTTACTGTTTAACATTTTGTGCTGCTTGAATTTGGAACCAAGTTATGCATTGCCTTCTCAAAAAAAAATTCTATTAAAACAAACCTGTTGAGGAGGACAAAAAAGTGAATTGGACGTGGTGATCGCAATGAGTGAGGACAATCACCTGTAGTTTGCTGAGAAGGATACAGAGAAACTGAATTACTGAGAGGTCAACGTTTTGCTGTTTTTGTTGTGATTGTGCCTGCTCTTTAAAAACAAATGAAACACTGAGGGTTTGATTGTATCCCCAACCGAATTAACCAACTAGAGGGGAAGATCCAGGTCATTGCAATAGGGGCAGGTAAAGAAGTCGTTGAAGAGGCACAAGGGACTAAATTCAGGTCAACAGAAAAGTCTGCCTTGACTAGTACAGGGGTGATTTCATTTAACAAGTCAAATGAAAAAAGTTGTTAGATTTGTGTGTGTGAAATGACAGAACTATGGTGGAGAAGTTGGCCTTGTTGGGGCAGGGATATCTCTTCCATTTTAACAAGGAGAATGCAACATTACAGATACAAAATCTTCTGAGAGCGAGGCTAGCTGGCAGAGGCTGGGGAACTTTGAAGAAAGAAGATCAAGGGTAACATACTCATCTCAGCTCATGGGAAACCAAGTAGAAGTATCAGGAGGGTTGACTGTGTTTTGAGACTGTGGTTAACTTACAGTGAAATTAAGTTAGATTTTTTTTTTCTGCATTCAGCTATTAGGTTGCAAGTGCAGTGTACATAAGTAGTTGGGTTAATTGAGGTTAGGGTATCAGCAATTATACAAGAGAGCAAGAGAGTAATAAAGGAGGTGAATCTGTTTGCCAGGGAGTGAGTGTGATGATTCACTTTGCAATCTCAACTAGGCTAAATTGTAAATGAAGATCTGAAGATTGGGGGGAGGCAAAAAAATGAGGTAGTGGTAGGATAAATGGCTTGAGGATCTGTATTAATTCAAACAATAGTCATTGTGGGGATTAGGAGAGAAGGTTAGCCAGAAGGATAAAAAGTAGGGCTGGAGTGGGATGTCTGAAATAGCAATCTTGATGACAACAGAGTACAGAGTAGAACCATGAAAGTGGCTGACTGGTGTGGAAAAGGCTGGAAATAAAATAGGATTTTTTAATTTCTCATTTTCTAAGAGCTTTGACAAGTAGTGGGTATTTTAAAAGTCCAGCCATTGTTAATATAACGAGAATGGTTTACACAACATCAATGTAACCTGGCAGCGAAGGAGAGTGGACCAGAATGCGCATGTGTGAACAATGACGACTTCACTCTACTAGTCAGTGGGGGTGGTAGACGCCTTTGAGAGAGCATGTGTACCATGTGGCTGTCACATTCAAAATGGCTGAGCAAGTAGAGCAACGAATCTGCATCCAATTTTGCGTTAAGCTTGAACACTCCCCTGAGGAACTATTCAGATGATTCAGAAGGCTGTAGCTATGGGCAACTGGTGATTGGCAGCTTCATCACGACAACGCACCCACTCGTGCATCAGGTCTTGTGGAGAGCTTTTTGACAAAACATCAAATCACCCAGGTGACTCAGCCCCCCTACAGCTAAAATTTTGCACCCTGTGATTTCTGGCTTTTTCCAAAGCTAAAATCACCTTTGAAAAGGAAGAGATTTCAGACTATCCAACAGATTCAAGAAAATACGACACAGCAGCTGACGGCAACTGGGAGAACTGTATGAGGTCCTAAGGTGCCTACTTGAAGGGGACTGAACTATCATTGTCCTATGTTCAATGTTTCTTGTATCTTGTACCTTCTTCAATAAATGTCTCTATTTTTCATAATATGTGGCTGGATACTTTATGGACAGACCTCATATATACCTATCTTATGTTTCTATTATTTAACCATCTTCTCATGGAATAAAAAAACTACTTGAAAGTAGTAAGATTTTCTTAATAGTCTGTTTTATTCAATTTGCTAGGATTTTACTTTCAATTTTCACATTTACAATCATAAAAGTGATTATATGTTCAGAACAGTATTACCATCAAAGGCTAAGTGGGATAATTTTCTATCTTTTCTATACTCTTGACATGTGATTTGGCATGAAAATGTTAAATCCGTTTCTTGTAAATTTGTAATAAATCACCTGTTTTTATTTAAAGTTCTATGTAAAAATAATTTTAATTTGTGTTATTTTATTTCCTATTATTTGGTATGCTTTAGAAATTTATTATCTTCCATAAAATCATTTATTTCATTAAAATTTTCAAGTGTATTAGCACTAATGAGCATACAGTATTTGCTTATAATTTTAATCTTATTTACATGTTATTATATTCTTTCTCTTTCATGAAAAATTTTCATAATTCAAGTTTCCAGAAATTTAATTTTTTAATTGTTCCCAAAGAATCAACTCTTTCCTTTGCAGTTCCACTATTTTTCTTGTTTTTTAATTCAGTTATTTTAATTCTTTCCCTCCTTTCTCTTTTCTTCTTTTCCTTGCCTTGTGTGTGTGTGTGTGTGTGTGTGTGTGTGTGTGTGTGTTTATAATTTTTCTCTGGACCATTCTAAGTTAAAGGCTTAGTACATTTTTGTGTTATTGATTAATCCTGAAATCACATCCCAGTTTGGCTTTGAGCAAATTATATCAGATTTGTATTGCTGGGTTCTCATTTTTATTGTTTTTGAGTAGCTTATAATAATAAATTTTAATGATCTTTTTAATCTCAAAAGTCAGGTCAATGAGAGTTTACATTTTATGGTTATTGCTTTTGCTTTACAAACTATTCACTTTTTAAATTTTGTCTTCCATAGAATCAGAGCTTCATTTTTATGCGTGTGTTAAAAGAACTGACCTGGAAATCTTACATGAGGACAAGCCTGAGAGTCATTGCAATTCCTTTTATATCTTCGGCACTGAAATACCTCAGTAACATTATTTCAGTTCATGGACAGTCTCTAACTAGCAGTTAATTGGTTGTTCACTTTTTTTTTTTTTTTAATTGTCATGGTGGGAGGTTTTATATGTTTGTTGGCTTTTTTTTAACAAAAATTTGCTCAAATAAAAAACCCTGGGCATTGGTACCTTGGGCAGAGAAGAACAAAGGATAGGTAAAATACTGTTATCACCGAGTTGCCCATTATCTTACTAAAGGGAATTAAAATATATGTGGCATGGCAACAATTGTTATGCATATGTGCTCATGTTCTGAGAACAAAACAATACTGCTAATATCTGTATAATGCTTTGAATTTTATAATTGATACTTGACAAGTACTAATTTTATGTTTGAAATACCTGGATCAATCATGACATAATTTGTTTTGAAATATCTGTAATTATAGAGTCAAGCCATGAGAAAATAGCTCATTGTACCCATAAGAAATAGATAATACAAAGATATTACACAATTTCGTGCTATTTTCCTGAGACTCTGCCATACAAACCACAAAGCCTGAATTTCCCTGAGATTGTCTGTTAAGGTGGTGGCCTTAAATGAAAACTTAGGAATCAATTTTTTTTAATTAATTTTAAAAGTCAGAAGTAACTATAGTTTATTTATGATGCATGTATTTCTTCTTGGGAGACATTTGAAGATGTTACTAATAAATAATAAAGTTAGAGTATCTCAAAATGTTACAGTACTTACTGAAAATTAGACTCACATGGCATCCTATGATAAACTTGATAGTCAAATATTCATATAACTTTTTTTCTAAGAACAAATTACTTTTTATTATGTTCCTATCTTTAAAGTCACTCTTATTTTCAAATAAAAGAATTTCCTAACCCTGGCTGCTGTGGCTCAGTGAATTGAGCGTCAGCCTCTGAGCCAAGTGTCGCTGGTTCGATTCCCAGTCAGGGCACATTACTAGGTTGCACAACAGGTCCCCAGTTGGGGGTGTGAGTGAGAGGCAACCACACAGAGATGTTTCTCTCCCTTTCTTTCTCCTTTCCCCTCTCTCTAAAATAAATAAACAAACAAATAAATAAATTATTTTTTAAAAAAGAAAAGAATTTCCTACCATGTTTGGTTATTAATCCAAACTTTTCTTCCTATTATAAAATCCATTTCTCATTTACTTATTCAGAGCTGTGCACTACCATAAATGCATTTAAAAAATTGCTTAAGCATAAAAACACTGAATTTTCCTCAGAGTCCATGTACTAGCCTAACGAAGTCATTTTAAAAGAAAACAACTTCCATTTTCTTGGTACATTTTATTATTGTTTCTTAGTCTCCTTCATCATCCTTCTTCCTTTGCCCTTAAACACTGGTTGATCCCAGAATTCCTGCCTACTGTCCCTCCTCTTTACATCAATATCTCTGTGCAGGCAAGTCCATGATTCTGGCTCAATTACCTCCCACTTATCTATACGCCGCACAGTATTTATCCATCTATCAAAAGCATAGATCATATTATTCAACTATCTGATGATTTTTTGAGCAACCCCTATGTTGCCAGCACAATGCTAGGATGGAGAAAACAAAATCAAATGGAAGAGTTAGAAGTCTGTTGGGTCACATCAGCCCTCTACTTTTAGAGTTCTCAATGACTCTCCTTTACTATAAAATATTTTCAGACTTTCAAGATGTCCCCTATAGTCCACCCTGTAATAAACACTTTGTGCCCCGCCCCCAAGCAACATCTTAACCCATTTTGGAAATCAACCCCTCCTTACTCAGTGTACTCACTTTGATTAGAATAGAACCATATGACTCAGGATTGACAAATCAATACACTGAATTCCCTAGAACACAGTGATTATTTTAAGGATGGCCGTATGAACCATGACTAGCCAAGAAGCAGTTTTCCTAGTTATAGAAAATTACCAGATGAACCAAGTTAATACAGTAAATTGTACTCAAAAAAAAGACAAAACTTTTCCACTGGACTTGAACTTGGGAGGATGTCAGTTGAAGTCACTCATGTCATATTGTAAGCACACAAAAAGAGAACCTGAGTGTATTAGTTAGGGTTTGACCAGGGAAATGACCTTTTCAACACTCTGAATGGCTTAATGTGTTTCCAAAACCATTACCGTTTCTAATATGACAACTAAAATGACTGGTCTATCTATGTGTGTGTCTCTTAGATATAAAAAGTTTTTGGTAATCAGTTGGTGTGTTTTTGTTTTCTACACCCTATTAGTTGTTATGGCTTTCTACAAAAAATTAATAAATAGGATTTAAATTAATTTGTAACAAGATACTGGCAACAGTAGTTACACTGTCATTTCTAAAAAGTATATTCCTTTTGTAAAATCTTTTTTTTTAATGTATGCCATTTCTTTTCTGGGTAGAAAAGTTATAATTCTTTAATGACATTCTGCTTATTTGTACTATTTTTACAGAGTAGAGACTCAATGAGTGTTAACTCCTAGTAATGTTCAAATTTTGTGCATTTTTCTTTGTTGAGTCCCTCCAGAGTTTTGTTTTGTTTTTTTAATTTACACCCATTTCAGTAAGTATTGAAAACAATACTCTTCCAAAAGCTCACAAACAAGAGTATTTTAAGGTTGACTACACTCTATTGTTATGGTTTAGCTTTTTGACCACTTACTTTATAGGGCATGATTCTCAAGGGAGAAGGTAACACAAACACAGACTATGATTATCAAGACTATTTTAGGTGCTATCCCTGGGACCAAAACAAAGAGCATTTATTTTTAAGTTGGAATGTTACAAAAAAATATCATATCCTCTGTTTCCTTTTAGTTCAACAAGTTCCAGATTGGTATTTTATAAGCTATTTTTCATATGTTTATGGCACAATACAGACTGTTTTTATTAGGAAATGGCCTGCTGGCTGAATGCCCATTCATTATATTACAGCATTTTCTCTCAGTTGTATCAGAATAGCAAACCAAGAAGTTCATACTTCCTCATTAATTCTGGAAAACCCATTACAGTGAATAACATAGCATGAACCTTTTTATGTCTTGACAATTGCTGGAAGTGTTTTATTTTATAACAGAATTCGAGAATGTCCAAGTTAAATAGCAAACAGTGGTTGCTGTGGAAACCGAGTCTATATGTCTCATAATTCTCTTAAAGGATAATAATTGTCTTTCAAAACCCCATGAGTTAGGTACTAATAATTTGTAAGCCTGTTGTTTTCTTTTTCAATGGTTTCTCACTTGCTGAATATAGTCTCATAATTTGTGACTCTGAAGGATACTATAAGGATCATTTTTAAAGTCTTTATGTTTCCTACAATTTATGGAAACAATTGAAGTCACTCAAGTCATAAAGATAAATCTGGAAAGCTTGTGAATATTAGCATCCAAGTGGGGCTGTTTACTCACATTTGGGATAAAAACAATATCAAGAGAAAGAAAAGTGTGGATTAATAGGAAATAGTGTTAGCCTATTCATACTTTAGTTCCCATTCATTTGCTCTTCCATTTTATGCCACTGTATCAGTTAGAATCTCACTCTTTCACATTAATATCTATAACACAATGTAAAAGAATGACCTTGGGCCCTGGACACAGAATAACCTGTATCTGATTTCTGACCTCCTCCCTATGTTACTTTGTTCAATTAATTTAATTTCTCTAAACCTCAATTCAATGAGAAATGGACTTTTGAAATGGACTTTGCTCACAAGTGTATTATGACTGTATTAGAGAAAATGGATAGAAAGTACATTAAAAAAAACCTTGGTGAGACTCAAGTAGGCATCCATAATAGGTCCTCAACTAATTACACCAACAACAGCAGTATTTATCAACTGTGAGTAAATACTTTGGGCCAGACATCATTACAAATGCTGTCTACTTCATCTATCATGTAAAAACCAGTAGATGCCACTGCCTTGTTGCCATTGCTGCAGTTTTGTTATTTTGCCATTATTTCCCCAAGTTTACAAATAACATACTCTACTAAGTTAAGTTTTTAGATTAGGAGAAAAGGTCACTGATACTCTGGAAAGACAGAACAAAACTTGAGAAGACTACACACATTTCCTTTCCTCCCTTCAAAAACAAATTCACCATCTACCACTTCCTGATATAGCTCCCAGATGAGAATCAATATTAGCTGTTCTAGACATATATTTATTTGTTTTGGTAGAAAGGGCTTCAGACTGACCGTTAACCAAAGATTACAGACAGATTCATTGGCCCTCTCTAGGCATGCTGCTGTGGGCTTTGGGTGAGGTCTGTACGGTCAGTTCGTCGTGTCCATCCATCAGCACCATCTGTTTACTGCTGACCTACACAGGCACAGAGCCACGTCAGAGGAGCCACAGGACATATTTCTCCTTAGAGACCACCCCCTCCCCCCAAAAAAGCAGAGAACCTTTTTCTTTTGCAATTGATGAGTCCCACTCTCAGTGCATCAGTTTTGAACTTGACACAGTTGAGAACCAGAACAGTGGCTCAGTTTGTCAACCGCAGCCGTGCCACCTGACAACCCAAAGGGCAATCTCATCAGCCTCCCTGCCAGGGCTTGTGCTCTGACTCCTCCTAACAATGGTGGGCACCTGAAAGGCTCTG
Organism: Furipterus horrens; assembly: GCF_987537825.1. Classification (NCBI taxonomy): domain Eukaryota; kingdom Metazoa; phylum Chordata; class Mammalia; order Chiroptera; family Furipteridae; genus Furipterus; species Furipterus horrens. Next base: position 25,465,673 of record NW_028327180.1, on the reverse strand, counting down.
AGAGAATTCTGGGCACCACGGGCACCAATCTTCATGGGTTTCAAAATGTGATCGAAATCTGTAGACCAGGGAACACTCAATACAATATACAAATGATGACTTGTAGATTTGTACACTTGAAACCTACATAATTTTATTAACCCATGTCACCCAATAAAGTCAATATAAGTATTTTACAAAAGAAATTATAAAACAGTGTGTCCAGGAATGTAAGTATAGATATAAAATCCAATTAAATAAATAATTGTTCTAATTTATAAATTCAAAGGAGCAAGGTTTGTCTAAATTTGCCAAGGGCACAGGTTTATACTATCGTTAAGAACGAGTTAGTAAGGTTCAGTCCAGGTTCCACAGATCCCTTTGAGACCTTGGGCAAGTTACCTAACTTCATTGTGCCTCATGATCCATATACTATCTATATACTTAATCTCAGATGTTTGTTTTGATAATGAACTTTATTGAAATAAGCTAAGAATATTCATGGGAAAACATTTATTAGAGCTAGCCAATATTTCCTTAAGAATATCCAGGAAATGACTATTATCCTATACCAATTTATATGGTCTGGATTCAAAATTTAAAAAAGTAACATTTTTGAATTTTAATAGACCATAGCATTTGATTGTAGAAATATAAACCAAATGTTTGGATAAGTGCAGTAATCTCTTTTGGATTTGAATTTGAATATGTTAAAATATGGCAATGTATTCAATCTCTTACTAATTCATTATAAACATTTATAAAGGTGCGCACACACTGAACTTCTATTTTTTATGTATATAAAGCCTGTTTCCAGTTCGGATTTTCTGTAACTGATTTCTTCTCATAAACCAGGCACAAACTCCTCAGAAGGACCTTGCCTGATTATCTTGTCTAAATTAGACCCTAGGTCCCAAGAATTTCTCTAACATTGCCCTATTTCATTGTCTTTGTAACCTTAATTACAAACAGAATATATCTGAATTAACTGCTATTTGTTTCAGTCTGCCTCCCTACTATTTCACCGGAGCCCAGAATAGTGTCAGACTCGTAGAATAATAGTAGCTTGCCTTTATGCATTTCGTACCTAAGTTACTTGTACACTTCGTGTGTACTAATTTAATCTTCACAACAACCTTACAAGATAATGCTACATTCCACTCATTTTACAGACGAGAAAAAGGAGGCAAAGCGTGGTGAAGTAACCACACAAGTAAAGAGTAGTCACATAGTTGTTAAGTAAATGACTAGCTGTGCGAGGTTTGGGACAAGGAGCAGAATATGCAAACGGGAATAAGACCTAAACTCTCAGAGCATGGGGCACGTGAGTCAGTGTGAGGAAGAGATGTATGGTAAGTTAATAAGCAAGATAATACCTTAAACTTACATGGTGATATATATCAATTATATCTCAGTAAAACTGGAAAAAAATAAGCAAGATAGATTTCATGAATCACTATAGATAATTTGATGGAAGCTTTTACACGACACAATGAGTGTATAAGCAAAGGCCTGGCATTTCCTTTAGTGGGAAGGTCCAGTTTTCTCACAGGAGATGACAGCTAATGTCTGTGGATGAAGAGTGAATGTAGGGGTCTGAAATCGTACAGCACTGAGAATCTCTAAATTAAACATTATGTAATACAAAGGTTCTTTTTTGACGTAAACTGGCACAGCAAGTTGGATTATCATGCTGAGCTTGGCCAAGGCTGATGTAAGATTTCTTGATCTTAGTAGGCAATATATGTATTTTTTTAATGTGAAAATTTTCTGTTAATGTTACGATAAAGGAATAGATTGCCTTTAAAATGTGCTTCCAATTAGCCTTAAGGTTTATATTATATAAAGCAAAAATTATTTGGAAGAATCAAACAAATACTAAGAATACAGATAATATCCTGAAAATATGCTGACAAACTTCATTTTAATTTCCTTAAATAACTCATTTTCTGCCACTTAATAGTATTTGGAGGAGCAGGAGAATGAGAACAAAGAACACAAAATATGAGAAAAAAGAAAGGAAATTAAAGGACCTATGGCATCTATTCTGAAAATGGGGAAACCAATTTCTAAGTATATTTGACAATATTAAAATTTTAAAAAGCCATAGGAAAAGAATCATAATGTCCTCAGTGGAGAGTGATCAAAAGAAAAAATGGTTTGGTTGGGGTTTTGTAAGTAAGTGAATTAAATTTCCATTCCAACTCCTCAAATTTGCTTAAATGGTTCTGATATACCTTTTTGAAATGAGACAATTTTACTCATTCACCATAGGAAAAAAAAGACTTACAGGACATTTGTAAGTTCACAGTATTTTGCAAGTTACTGTAAGCAGGTAGAAATAAGACACAATTGCTTATTTGGGTATTTTCAGTGTACTTTCTTCAGAAAGCATTTGAAGCATCCTCTTGATAGGCATTGTTCGGTCCCTAGATTGTGTTCCATTTGAAAGGAGCAAATAACAGTTGTGAATTGAAAACACTCAGGCACAGCCAAGGAGTTAATGGAAGAGAACAGCCAACAACGGCAAATGGGCCTGTACAGCTCATGGTACGCTGCCTCCCACGCTGCTGTCCTGTCGGATCGTTGTTCCCTCTTTAGGTTCTAACGACAACAAAAAACAAAGCCGCATATGAGGCCTGGTCATATACAATGCCTGATTCAGTCCTGATTAATGTAAGAACAGACTCTCTTTGTTCTCACGAACTAAACATTTTGTAATTCATTTTAAGAGCCTAAGAGAGGAGATAGACTACGGCTGCTTTGAATCAGAGCAGGAAGATACTCAATTCCTAAAACTAAGCCAATGGTCTCTAGCAAGTGTTATTCAGGTTGGGTTGATAATGAAATTAAGTATAAATGACAAAAATATGTATTCATCTTAGGTATTTATTTCTTTAAAAAGCTATTCTAAACTTTTCATTTTATTCTTTAATTGAGGCTATATTTTCTAATATTTTAATTGAAGCTATATTTTTCTGTCAAATATATTTTATTTATATTGTCTTCATAAACACAAACAAAATTCTTTTATTTTTGTTATTTTTTAAATTAATTGGACTTATTTAATACATGCAGAAGCTGTTAAAATTTTACACACAATCAATTGGCCCCCACTTGATTCACTGATACTTTTCAGAGATAGTCACTCTAAGTCTTTTTAGTTTTCTTCAGTTACACTGGTGGCTGCCATAGACACTATTTTTGACGGATATATAACTCATGAAAAATTGTGGCCCACAACACTCTAGGGAATGATTAGGGAGACGCTCTTTGCATCATATCTAAACTACTGGCCTTGACATTTTTAACATTGTCTTTCATTCATTTAACAAATAGGTATTTCTTGCTACTCCATGCTAAGTATAATTCGGGTACTTTGCTTCCAGCAAATTGTTTGAGTAGTAAACAGTTATTGTTCATTACTGTATCCTCAGTACCTGAAATAACTATTTATTATGTCTGTTTATTACCATATCCACAGTAATGAGGAAAAACTTGAAATGGATAATTAATAAATGCTATATGGTGTACCTCATAATACCACTAGGAATAGTTCTAATCATGAATAGTTTATCTTGATAGATAAAAAATTTCTTTTAAGTTGAAACATGAAATTTATGAAAGGACAACAATATCACATCTTGTTTACAGTTACTTACGAAATTAATTTCCCTATCCTAGACTAAATCCTTTTTAATTCCTGGGAACTACCTTAGCAAAACATAAAATAAATAATCTGATACATATTTATTTAATTATTAAATTTAATTGTAACCACAAATATTGACATTAGAAGTGTTAAGCATCAAAGTAACTTCAAGGTTCAAGATCTTTATTTTCATTTGAATTTTTTAAAAGAAGTTGCAAATTTTCCTGTGCCACTCAGTTAGCAATTGATATAAATAAAAGAAATTCAGGTCTCCTACTTTCAGAAAACATTCTCTTCACAGAAACTTTTTTCTTTACGCTTTTGATGGAAAAAATTTCCACAGTGCTCACATTATGAAATAAAGTTGTAACTACATTTTAGATTTAAAGCAATGAAAATGAATGAAATAGGGTTGACTGCTGGGAAAACCCAATTATTTCTAGTATGTTTTAAAATTTACTTTCCCCTGAAAGATTAGCACTAGCTAGAGATGGCTAGTAGTTTGTCAGGGATTCTGGGTAAAGCTGAGTACAGAAGACTAGCATTTTTCCAGGAACTGGCTGCCCGCACTACCCTGCACTCAGGTGGGATCACATAACTGCATTCTGGCCAGGTGATATGAATTAGTACTTCTCAGAGTGTAGTTTGCATTTAAATCACCTAAGGAGCCCATTAAAATATATATTCCTGATCCCCTCCTATTGAGTTTCTCATTTGGGAGATCTAGAATAGGACCTGTGAATTTGCGTTTTTCACCATTAGTAGGTGATGCTGATACTGCCTTCCATGACCCACACTTTGATAGACATCACCACTATTTTGCCCACATCTAGGGGGAAAAAAAAGACCATTTTTCTTAATAAAGTCATTATTTTTTTGTTATGAACATCTATTTACAATTCAACACTTGAATACATTCTCTACTACCATCAATTTTTAGTTATAGAAATTGTGGATGTTTATGAATTCAGTTTTTAATGTGGCTATTTCAAAGGAGAAAAATCAGGGGATAGTTATGAGAAAAAAAGATGTCTGAGGGAAATGAAAAGTAAGAGCAATGAATTTAAGGCATAAATTGTCATCCCTAAGTTATTCCATACTTACGGAAGACAAAAAAAAATGATACAAGTAGAGGAAAAACACTTCCAGCACATATTATATTGAACTTGGAAGATCTTTACTGACCACCATAATGATGTCCATTCGTCGGCGGCGGCGGCGGCAGCCGTCCGTCTCGAGAGACGATGGTGTAGCTTCTTAAGAGTCTATCTGCACCGCCGAGAATGGCTGTGCAGTCCAACTCGGGAGTGACATGGTATCTGTCTCCTCCCGTGTTGAATCGACATCTTGTGATGACGCTGGAGTGTCCTCTCCAGTGAAGCTGAAGCTACAGAGCCTGGGCAGGGTGACATGGAGGGTCTGCTGTTGCCCATGCAGCAGACCCCCCCTCTCTTCGCAGCTGAAGGGTCCAAGGGAAAGACGGAGTCAATACAGCTTGGCTTCAGGTGCGCCGCAGGAGTTGCCGGTGTTGACTACAACGTCAAACCGCCTTAGGGACTCCGGCTCCGGATTTTCTGTCGGGGTTTACTCCCTTAGCCTTTCCCCTGAAGAGGTATGCCGCAAGGCAGCGGAGGTTTTTTGGAATCAGAGTTTTCCTTCTCTGTGATGTCCATTACTTTCTGATGTAAACTACAACAATTTAAGCCACTTGTTATGAGCTTCAGAGAATTACAAGCACGTGAACACACTTAAACAACTTGAATGCAGATTCTCATTTTCAACATAAAAACAAGATGTTCTACTGGTATGCTAGGAGAAACCCTTTGACTTAGGAATCTTTCCTTCCAGAACCGTAGTTTAGTTATTCACCTATCTTTCAGTCCACTTTTCAGCTTATTTGTAACCTGCTCACAGCTCAACAGCTTCACTCTTCACCTTCATCTTTCCCCCTCTTGCACAATGTGTTAACAGCTTATACAATGTGTCACTCAGTCTCCATGGTTACAACACATTATTTCAACATCCTTAGGAAAACAAGTACTCCATATTTTATTTCATAATATGCCTACTATTCCAATCCTCTATATCTGCTTAAGCCTGTAACCTTTCAAATTAGGCTCTCTCAGGTAGTTCCCCCTTATTATCTTGAGATTAAAGATTAGACTCTCCTTGGTAATAAGTATTCAAGGTGGACAAAGAAGTTTGTGTTTGTCTCCCCTGCCTACCACAGAGCTGAGAGCTCTACCAAAAACTTAGATCATCATTTTCTCCTGAATCTGTGGTAGATATTATCATTTTATAAATAAGATATTTGATGTAAAACATAGTCACAACTTGCCTAATAACACAGTCAATATTTTTTAGCAAAGCTAAGGTTAGAATAAAAACCTCACAAACTCAGTGTATATATATTTTAAGGTATTTAATTTTATAATAATACCAATGTTATGAAGATTAAAATGGACCCAGAGAACCTAGACCTGTGATTGCAATATATGAGAAACTGAACAAATATTCCATGATCTCTCTAGTTTATACATTCCATGTGGTAGACACAGTATGTATTATTCACCATAATTATACCAGTATAGCATGGTATTTTGAATCGTGAAGGTACTTGGTAAATATTAGGTGAATCAATGTTGAAAATATTAAATATCATTAAGTATGATTAAAGAAACCCTGCTTATTCCTGGCTTGCTTTTTACTTAATATGGTTGTTAAGAAGATAGAGTCTGAAATCAGACTGTATACCACTACTAAGTTATCTTTGTTGTTCAGTTTCCCCATCTGGACAATGGTATAAAAACACCAACCAACTCATGGAATTTTTATGAGAATTAAGTGAGAAAATTCACTTTGATCTCTTAGATAAGTATTGAACACACTGCAATCACTTAATAACTGTTCACTATTATGGGACTTTCCTTTGGATACTGGCAATTAGCTGGGGTTTTTGTTTAAACTTAAGATAAATGTACTGATCATAAAAAGATATAAGGAATGGAAATTAGATTAGGGAATATCACAAAACGATATTTTCATCATAAAACAAATAAAGGACTTCACTAATATTTTAAAAATTATTCTCATAATATTGCCTAATATATATTTTGTCTTGCTTGATAAGGGCCTTACAAGGTAAAAGGAGTTTCTTATTATCTGTTCTTTTGTTCCAAGAAAAGAAAATAAAGATATGCCATATTTCAAAGTTACACATCTCTAAGGAAAATACTTGAAATTCAACATTTAGTTCTCTAAACCACATAGCAGACCAGGTTCAATAACTTACTCAATTAATCCCACTGAGTAGAACTTCTACATACTCCTCACCATATGTACTTCTTTCCGAATTTCACTTCCTTTTTTTCCTCCTTTGCTCTTTCTTCAACTTCATCTGCTCTTCTATTGCAATTGGATTTGGGGGTTTTATTTTTGTTGGTGGTGGTGGTAATTTTTGAAATAGTTTATTTTTCTTTTCTCACTATCCTTTTACTTCGTTCTGTCCTTGAGCCAAGAAGTAAAAGTACCCAATAATACACAAGAGCCTTGCTTTGCAAGCAGTTGGGATTTACACTATATGACCTCAATCATCATTTGTTCTACAGAAGCCTTCTTTTTTAAAAGATTTTAGTTATTTATTTTTAGAGAGAGGGGGAGGGAGATAGAGAGAGAAACATCAATGTAAGAGAGAAACATTGATCAGTTGCCTCTCATATGCACCTGTTCCAGAACCAAACCTGCAACCCAGGCATGTGCCCTCATGAGGAATCAAATCAGCGAACCTTCGCTTTCCAGGACAATGCCCAACCAACTGAGCCACATCGGTTGGGGATCTACAGAACCCTTCTTTAAAAAACCATTGAGGAATAAGCCAATGATCTCGGGCATTCTCTGGTCATTGGCAACATTTGCCATACATCTTTAAGTTGGTAATTCCCTTGTCAAAGGCCTACTCTCTCAGGTAATCCTATACACTGCATTATTACATATTTTCTCCAACAATACTTTCGAATCATACCAAATAAAGTATGTGTTGTGATATTAAGTGCTGGTGAAACAAATGAATATGAGGCTTTAGAGTGGCCTGCCCTAGGAATCAAAGTGCTTATGATCGGACACACCGACCTTACATGTTCAGGAGCTGACATAATAATTGGAAAGGAGCATCATAATTGACAAAGGATAAATGTACTTCTATTGAAAAGATTTCCTCTTGAAGAGGGTGGTCACTTATTTGGAAAGATTTGGAACCGCTCTCTTGATACAGGTGGTTCATACTGTTGTTGAACAATAACTTAGGTATTTCCAGGCCATCCTTGTGAACATGTTAAAAATACAAAGGACATAATTGCTCCAAAACTGGTTCAGGTAAATATGATATTCTGGAAAACACTGCTATAAAGGGATCATGCAGAATTCTTTTCTCTTCAAAAGATGAGATGGGAGCTGCTTTTGAAACTAAGGTTTAGAAATAACTTTTTATGCCATGATATAATTGCCTCATTTTTTTGTACTTTTTTTTCTTTGTTTGTTTACTGATTTGTAACTTTATGTTTGTGAAATGAAACTAATGCATAATTTCTTAGTCATTAAATAGTATGGGTTACCCCTGGCTGGTTTGGCTCAGTGGATTGAGCGTCGGCCTGTGAGCTAAGTGTCGCTGGTTCGATCTTCCAGTCAGGGCACATCAGAGAAGGAAAACTCTGACTCCAAAAAACCTCCGCTGCCTTGCGGCATACCTCTTCAGGGGAAAGGCTAAGGGAGTAAACCCCGACAGAAAATCCGGAGCCGGAGTCCCTAAGGCGGTTTGACGTTGTAGTCAACACCGGCAACTCCTGCGGCGCACCTGAAACCAAGCTGTATTGACTCCGTCTTTCCCTTGGACCCTTCAGCTGCGAAGAGAGGGGGGGTCTGCTGCATGGGCGATAGCAGACCCTCCATATCACCCTGCCCAGGCTCTGTAGCTTCAACACGGGAGGAGACAGATACCGTGTCACTCCCGAGTCGGACCGCACAGCCATTCTCGGCGGTGCAGATAGACTCTTAAGAAGCTACACCATCGTCTCTCGAGACGGACGGCTGCCGACGATGAATATATGCATAAGTGGGCTGCAGATGTGACTAATAATCACTATAACTATCATAATTATGCAAGTAAATCATGCACATAGAAAAATAATAGAAAGAAAAACAATGTCCTCTTTGGATAATGAGATCATATTTGAGTGACTTTTCTTTTAATTTCTGTATTTCCAAATTTTCTACAAGTATTAATTATATTTGAAAAAATAAAAATAACATATTAAAATATTTTAAATATTAATTCATAATTCTTAAAGTAGCACTTTCTTCCTATTACTGTCTTAATGATTTTCATTCAAGTTTTCTTGCTGTTCTTTTCTCTACATAACTTGAATTATTGCTTCAGATAATGAACACCAAAGAGTTACTATATTAAAATTACTTGAACTAATATGCTTTCTTTTAAATTTTTTAATGATTATTGAGTAATTGTAACATTAGCCCATAATATAGTTCAAAATATAAAACAGGGGCCAGACCATTTGGAAAGAAGAGAACCCCATCTCTGACACTTGCTGGCTGAGTGACCTTAGGCAAGTTACTTAGCGTCTCTGTTTCATTTTCTTCACATTGTAAAGAGGTATATTAACAGAATCCATCTCATAGTTAATTATAAGATTACATAAGTTATTCAGTGTGAATATCTAGAACACTGAGGTTCTATATAAGTGTTTGTACTATTCTAAATTTTGGTGGACCTTTCCATATTGCTATATAAATAATAATCATTTCCTCTTAGTGTTTCTCCAGTGCTCCCAATAGATTCCATGATGACAGAGAACTTACTGGTGTTGTTAACTCCTAAGTTCTGACTGCTTTCATAGTGCTTGACACCTGGTGTATACTTTAGAAATATTTTTTGAATGAATATATCTATAATGAATAGTACAGTCTTGAAGCTGTGTTTAAAAATGAAATTTCATTTAGTCAGTTTCTAAAAATGACAAGGCTATCTCTTTTTGCTAAGAGCAACTATAAAGTGTTTCAGCTGAACTATTTTGTGGACTCTTACACTATTGTTTATATATTTCAAGTGAGATTCTGTTGTTCTTTAATGACCTTGCGTTCTTTCTTGATGTAAAGCTTGTGTTGAATCTTAGGAAAGGGTCATGTTTTCTGAATGGGATCAACATGTGTTTACCATCTGACTTTTCTGTGTTGCTTTCAAAGTCCATATATTGAAGGATAGCAGAAGCCTCTCCCTGCCTTGGGAAAATCTTCACACTGAGAAGTTCTACTGGCCAGATCCCCTGACTATGAGTCATAGTTAGTCAGAACATTGCTTGAGAATAACTTTACAAGGCATGAAAAGTACAAACTAGTGTAATGACTGGCCCAAAATGGTCTGTAAACTGCAAATGCTTTCAAGAATCCATGAATGTTATTTCATTCCATGTACTTGACGTTTAGGGGCATGTGAGGGGTAGGTATCACATATTTTATACTTGTGGAGGTAATTTATAACTGAGTATGACAGTAGGCTTGAAGCTCAAATTTGCCTGTCAATCATATTTAATACTTCTTAGTAAACTTTATTTTCATAGCATTAAGTATATTTTAAGCTATGGATCAAGCTCAGATTGTTGAGATCCTTTCAGTTCTGATTTAGTACAATTACAGGATGTGGGAGGATTTTCTAAATATTTAAGTGGCTCTATAAGCCTGAGGCTGGAAATGAATCACAGAACTATTTTTCATCTTGTCAGTTACCGACATCATCCTCAAGGAATTCTTATAGAAAAACAAATGCCTATTCAGAGAGTATTAGCCATTCCATTCCCTGATATGAGGTCAAAGAAGTAGTCTCTACAAGGAAAGTTTGAAAATAGGCAATCACCACTTCTATAAAACATACACATAGAGAATTCATTAATAATTAGGATGTTCATTATCTCACAAAGATAGAACAAAAAAAAAAAAAAACAGGAAAAAATCTAATAACCCACACACCCTGAGCCAAAGAGGCATTAATCCAGGCCTAAAAAGGTGTTAAAATCATAAAGATATTACTATTGGATCTCATCTAGCATAAAAGAGTTGTAAACCTAAGCAGAGTGATCTGGTATATTATTGTTGACTCTCAGATATTCTGAGGAAGAGCCATAAGATTTACTGGTAGACGAGTGTTTATTCACATCTAGTCCAATATTTCCTCAGCTTTGGCTGCACTTTAGGATTAAATGAGGAGCCTTTATAAGTCCCTATCCCCAGGTCAAATCCCAGACCAATTAAAGCAATCACACTAGCAGTGAAAACCCAGGCATCGGTTTTGTTTTTGGTTTTTTTTTTTACAGCTCCTTATATAAAGCCAAGGTTAAGAACCACTGCCCTAGTTATATTTTAGTGGTACGGCCAAGTATAGGAGCTATCTTGGGCATGCTGGTAAGGTGTGGGTAACTCAAGGCAGCATTTACTATTAATATTTGCTGCCACTTTCTTAAGTGCTTTGCCTGTGGTAACATTTAATCCATCCTAATGAGTAGAAACTATTATTATCACCATCATTTTACAGATGAAACTGAGAGGGCATACAACTAGGAGTGGTGGAATGGTAAATTAAATCCATTATTATACAATGATATATACTTAACAACTAATTTTTAAGTTCATATTATATACCAAGCACAGTGTCAAAATACTTGTTGGAATCTCCATATGCTTAATGCAATAAACAAGGAGATGCCATCTACCAGTAAACACCTAATTATCAGCAAGTGCCCTGCCATGTGTGCTGGAATTAAACATGAAAAAAAAATAATAATGTTGTCCTTAATAATGCCAAGAATGGATAATATTAACTAAAATAATATATAAAACCAACTGAAGATGACCAAAATTCTACTTCCGCTGACTTATGTCTGGCTTTCAGAAGGTCAGCAGAATAGAATCACAGCTACTGTGATTCCAGCAACAATGAACCAGACTAGAATCATATTCCTACAGATATTCAGCACCCAGAGGAAACAATGCTCAAGAAACTGACCTCATAAGAACCAAAAACAGATTTCATGGTGTAATTTATATTCTCTCTAACCTTTTATAAATGGAGTACTGTTTAAGACATGCCTTCTGCAGGGGTAATCCCTGGGGTGAAGTGGTACAGATAAAATGACCTCATTTATATGCAGTAGTCATCCTACATACTAATGCTGACTTCCTGCTCTCCCCAAGAGAAGACTTAAGACTACCATTAAAGACAAAATACATGTTATGCCATCGCCTACCTGAAGAGTATTGTCTATATTTAACAGAACTGAAAAGCAATAGTTGGAAAATATCAAATACGTTCTTCTCATTTATCTATGGATGAAAAACCAATTTAGACCCAAACCTGAATAAAAATGATCTTATATAAGTAAATGTCAGGAAATACGTGTGAGTTTAAAACAAACCTATTTTTCTAGCCAGTGAACACCTTACAAGTGTTATTTCAGAACCATTCCAAAGAACTAATGTCATTTTCAAAAACTCACCATCCACTAATAAATCTACAATGAGGTCTTCATTTCTTTAGCTGCTTTGCCAGTAAGAAGAATGTAGTTTTAAAGGGGCTAAATGTATACCACAAATAGTCCTTTATAGTTCAATGTGAATTAATAGTCTAAGAGTAAGCTTGTTTATGGTTTTTGGAAAGAGAACAGGTGGGTCTTGAGACCTGGAAGTGACAGGAAGAGGAGCTAATAACCAGAATAGGAGAAGGAGAAAGTGAAAACTCTGGGAATGCTGAAGACTAGCTTCAGCCACTTCACAAGCTTATCCTGGAAGCACTGTCAGTAAGGAAGCAGGAGGTATCTGAGAAAGGAAAATAGAAAAAAATGTTTTCTTTTGTTCCCTGATGATACACATTTCTGAAGGCTAATTAAACTATGAAATTTAGAATATGCAAAGAGACTAAAGAAATTTTAATTATAGGTAATTTATTACTGACCAAAATTTTTAAATGAGCATAGTATTAAAATCCTTAAAAAATAAAGAGAAGAAAAAAAAGAAAGAGAAAGAGGAATTCACATTATCATCACCATTGTCATCATCATTATGATAATTTGGCCCAATAAATAACCAGAGAGATTAGGTGCTTCAAAAAGTTTGGCCACATGATGTAAGAATACAAATAAGAACTACATTGGCATAAATAAAAAAAGCCATTGACCGCACTAAAGTGCAGAGAAACCACACTACAAAACAAGAAGACTTAACCATGCATGAAAATTAGATCAAAATAAGGAGATTTTCAGAAGTAGAGAAATATACAAGAAATTATGATTATCTCCAAATGATAGAAATATTAAAATACATTGAAGATACATTACACATAATATAAAGATAACTTCATATAGTCTTATGCTAAAGGAAGATATTGCTGATTCTAGTAATGGTACTGATTCAGAAAGTAATGCATCATCCTTTTGCTGTCAATTTCACATATGAAATTGAGATTCATTTTTCCCAAGAGAGACAGAAATAAAGAAAGAAAAGGAAGTGAGAATTATAATGCTCATAGATCAAAGAAAATGAATATCAAGCAATAAATATGAGGAGGAAAACAGTGTCAAACTCTAGAAATTAACTATATCATTCTTAAGACAACAAATGTAATCTAACAGTAACTGTAATTTTTCTATTTATTGAGGAAGCCTTTCAAGAAATAAATTTTAGAAAGGATGGAAAAATCATAATATCAGTTCTATAAAACAAATCTCTCAAAAAGTCAATGGCATTAAAACAATAATAATTCTGTTATTTCTCATAATTTCTATCTGTTAGGAATCCATAAATAGCTTGACTGGGCAGGGTGGCTCAGAGTCTCTTGTGACACCTGCCACCACATTGTAGGTAAAAATGGAGCTGCTGGGGGCTGGCCAACCATCTCTCTCTCCATTCATGTAGCCTCATGGCTTTTCCATGTGATCAGTTCAGACAGTTCAGTTGGGCTCCCTTACAGCATGCTGGCCTCAGGCAGTAGAAGTGTTCATACTGTAGCTCAGGACTTCAGAGTGAGTGTTTCAGTGAGCAAGGTGGATATTGACTCCCCTTTATGACTGGCCATGGAAGTCAGCTAACTAAACTTATATCAAACTTTATTAGCCAAAACAGTCCCCACAGTCTTCAGTGCATGGAATATAAATCTAATCTCTAAATGGAAGACAAACGAAAGACATTGTAAGAAGATTACATGGGGCAGAAGACAGCATTGTGACCATCTTTAGAAAGTACAGTTTGTCACAACACTATCTCCCATCCCACGTGATCTTACAAAATATCTCCCATACTCCTTACATTTGGAGGATAGATTTATATCCCATGCAGGCCTATTTTTTACTAGACTATAGCAACACTAAAAACAATAATGTGATTAAAAATTTACAAAGTATCTCATTTAATCCTAGTCCTCCCATTTTATTGTTGCAAAAAATGAGCTTCAGAGAGACTACTTAGCATGCTCAAAAATCACACTACAGATAGCATAGCCAACATATGAGCACAGATTTATTTCAAATTCCAGGTGCTTTCCATTACATCATTGCACAACTATTTTAATTCTAAAACCAATCAGCCTCTTAAATTATCACTGAACTCTTATTTTCTGTAAGGATTACTTCTCAATAGCAATTTTAAGTGGAAAATCAGCATTAAACCCACCAAAAATGGTTGGAAAGTGTTCCTCTTAGCCCTGTGAAGGGCTTACTTGGTCTACAAAAATCAGACCCTTGCTTGCTCATCAATGGTGCTCCATAATGTGTAACTTAACTTTACTCATATCACTTTCCCAGTTCATATCAGTTGTTACAAATTTATGTTTATTTAATCTAAATGTCAAGTTTCTCCCTCTCACAGATAAACCAAGTCTCCAATTTAAAGTAGAAAATACTGTCAGGTATAAATTCCTTTAAATTCCCTCCCTTCCATATCAAGTTTATCTTGAACCATTTTTATCTCTTTTCACTCTGTTCCTACTTGTGTCCAAAGCTAATTCTTACCCCTGTACTTTGGATCCGCTCCCTTCCTGTCTGCTCTGAGAATTTTCTTTCTTAATTATGTCCAGTTATTTTACCGTCTCCCTCCCTCCCTATTGGCTCACTCTCTTTTGAAAACAAGCTTCATTCCTTATCCTGGAAAAAATAATCCTTCTAGTTTGTTCCTCAGTCATTTCAGCAACTGCCTTTCCAAGGTCCTTTCAAGTCTGAACTGCTTATCAGAATGGTTTACATTGGATAGGTTCACTTTATTATCGCCTACTCTGTAACTCATTTTGGTCTGGTTTCAGCCTCCCATTTCCTTCAAGCTATTCTTTCAAATGACACTGCTCTTCAGTACAACTCTATGACTAGGGGACTGAGCATAGCATAAGCAGTTTTTTGTAGCAGGTATCCTCATAGTATTCACCCAAGAGTTAGCATTTGCCATGCATAAAGGTTGAGTTTTATAAGCTCCTCATTAAAATTCTTTATTTCCTTTCCTCTTGGTATATACTCAGAAGTGGAACTGCTGAATCATACAGTTGTTCTATTTTTAATTTCCATACTGTTTTCCATGGTGGCTATACTAGTTTACATTTCCACCAACAGTGCACAATTGTTCCCTTTTCTCCATATCCTCACCAACATTTGTCAGTTCTTGCCTTTTTTTTATAATAGTCACTCTACCAGATGCGACGTGATAATCTCCTTGTGATTTTGACCTGCATTTGATTAGCAATGTTAAGCACCTTTTCATAGACCTGTTGGCCATTTCTATGTCTTCTCTGAAAAAAAAAAAAAATGTGAATTTAGCTCCTTTGCACATTTTTTTATTGGGATTATTTGGTTGATCGCTCATATAATGAGAGTTTCTGGAGAGAGAAGTGCAGGCCCCCAGGCAGGTTTGAAAGTGGCCTGAGAGACAGCAGGGAAAGGAGGCTGGCTAGCTTGTATTGCAGTCAGCCATGGGGCTGGAATGAGGAGCCCAGCAGGCCAAGCAAGCCTTGGGTCGATCGAACTTCCTGCTGGTGTCAAAGGAGGAAAAAAACTAGATTATCTTATCATCTTGCCCAGATGTAGGGCAAAAGAGGAAGGAGAGTGATGTGGCTTGAAAACTGTCCGCAGTCGAATACCATCTGTGGAGTCAGATTTTGTATCACAATCCAGTATACAAAATTGTGAAATGGCAAGAGTTATACTTAAGAAAAGTCATATTTTTGGAGCTTGTAAAGGCTAAAATAATGAAGACTGTATAGAGGGCTGACTATTGTCATCTTCAGTCTTGTGACTATAGTCTTGCATGATAAATGAGACAGCTTAGAAACAACCAATTATCTCAAGTCCAAGATGAAACATAAATTGGTCTCAAATGCAGAATCTTAGAGAGATATTATAATTTGCTTTGTAAAGCAACTAATACAACACAGTGTTATGAGTTAAATAATAACTAAATTAATAATTTTTACCACTATTTTAGTTCCAAATCAGAGAAATCCACAATGAACTGGAAAAATAAGTAGATATGAACTGGGTTTTAGTCATATAAAACCAATCTGCATAATTCCAGAAATGCACTTGATTCAAAGATATCTTTTAGACTGATAAGCCTTCAATGTCAGTTTTATGGGAATGTTGCCCTTTCTACACCTATTTCATAATAATTTTTTTGAATTACTGCTTATTTTTGCATAATATTCCATTTACATAAGAAAACATAACGTCTTGTAATGGTAATCTGATTGGCTAAAAGTTCTCTGTTAACTAGTACCAGTCAGTGTCCAGCGTACTTCCTTCTGAGAAAAAAAGAAATCACACAGATACATCAGAAATAATACCTATTAAATGTTATATTTGATGCACATGAACAAATATGCACCTTTACTACTATTCCTGTAAGGGGAATATATATTTTTAACTTTGAAAAAATTTTTAAATTTAAATATTAAGGCTAAATAAATGTTAAACTACCTCTGTCTGAAATCCTAGAAGTAAAGGAGACTGGAGTGAACTTAACAATAGTATAAAATATTGTACTTAGATCCAGCTGCAGGATGGTCTTCTGTATTTCTCAATATTTTCAAGGAAAATTAAATCAGGCATGTGTGTACTATATCAGTAAAACTATTCAGTACACCCCTCCCCACTTCCCCAATCTTTGTGGTAGATCCATGTCACTGATGTAGAGAGGCCTGCTTTTTCTGATCCAGCATTCCCAATATCATTACACAGATGGTTCCCAGGAAGTTAACAATTTAAGACTGTGTCTATGTATGAGCACCAGATCTGTCTTGTCTTGAAGCAATTACTCAGTCTCATCAGAGGTGGCTAACAAAGCAGTAGTGTACATACAATACACCAGAGCACTGCAAATTGAGATGGCCCAAGTACCAGCCCTAACAAATCTTCAGACCAGTATGGCTTTTTTAAAAATTGCAGGAAAAGTTCTTACCACATTAACACTTCGGTTAGACAACTCCATAAGAATACAGATCTCCACTTCATTTTCAATTTATAATTTTAACAAAGGGTATATTTGAAGATCAAATCCTTCTCTACATGTATTTCATAGCAATCAATAAACCCAGTACTGTTTTTTGTGACTACTGTTTATTATTATGTTTATACTTTTTCTTTATTCTCCATTGTTTAGTAATATGGCAACTTAAACTTTTTGGCGGGACTTAGAATTGTTCTTTTTTTTTTTTAATCACTGGGAAATAAGAGAAGAGATGAAAAGAAAGACTTATGAATCTGTGATTAATCACTGGAACTATTATAAAATTTAATGCAATAAAGTGATTGTGATATATCTGTAATACGGCAAAAATGACTGGTGATGAACGAAAATTAAAGGTAAATAAGAAGTGTAATAACCTTCCCCAATAAATGCCCTTAGCTAAATTTTTTGTCCTTTATGGACATGGTAAAGAAACTGTGGAAAATACTAAAGGGGAAAATTAAAATCATATAATCCTATTATATAGAAATAGCTACTTTATGGAGCAGATTGACAATGGCCAGAGCAGAAGGGGATAATGGTGGAAAGAAGAGGAAGGGACTAGTCCAAGAACATTATGAATGACCCACGGACATTGACAATAGTGTGGGGATTGGCTGAGGGAGCGGGGAGGTGGGCTGGGCTAGAGGAGGGCAAAGAGGGAAAAATTGCGACAACTGTAATAGAATAACAATAAAAAAATTTTTAAGTAAGAAATATCTACTTTTAACATGTTGGAGTTTTACTTCGAATAGTAATTATTTTAACGTGTGTGAGAACATGTTCCTTAGAGTATTGCCAAATGCTTTGTCTATATATAAAGATAAACATGTAAACAGCAGTAAGCTGCTAGCTTTAAGTTTACACAGTGCTATGCTATATTGCCCCATGCTGGTAAATTTCCTTCAAAAATATTGATTTTATGTTACTATATAATGTTCCAGATTATAAATATGCTACAATTCATTTAACTTTTATCTTATTATTAGACATTTAGTTTATGTCCAGGGAAGAATTTGAATACCTGTTGTCATAAATGATATTTCAATGATCATACTTGTATATAAAGATTTCTACTAATCTAAGTATTTCATTTAGATCTAAGAATTGTTTTTACTGTGTTATGGTATTTTGCCATTGCATTCATATCCAAATTTCTTAAGAAATGAGTTGTGCCAATTTAGAATCCTGCCAGTAGTCCATCAAAATTCCCTTTCTTAAATATTTTTACTTTCGATGTTCATTTTTACAAAATCAAATGACTTTGCTTCAAGCAAGCAATTATAACACTCCAATATTTCTAAATAGGCACAAGATTACACATAGAAAAGGAAACATCAAAAGGACATCTCTTGCTTCCCTCTTTCATGGTGACCTCTAGACATATATTTTGCATTTGCATCTTTAACTTGAGTAGGAAACATACATTTTGCATGAGAGCAGGAGTCATAATTTTTCTCTGACGTCCCCTTCATCTTTTTGAGCCTCACTGTGCATAATAGATGTGCCCACATACACAAGTACAATGAAATTTGATGGATGGTGGAAAAGCATTCTTTTGTGGGGGAAGAGTGCCACACATGTCTTTGGAATGTAAGGAATTTGACCCTAAGTAGACAGGAGTCACAGTCTATATAAATAGTCCTCTATGGTAGTAACTTTCATCTACTTGGACTATTATGTTAATTTTAAAAGCCTAACAAAAGAATTGCTAATTTTTTCATAAGCTTTCATTCGAGAGAGAGAGAGAGGATGTTCATGAAGCAACAGTCGACACTGAAATTGCAAATTCAACATTGTAACAGGAGTTCCAAGTCCAGAATCTGCCCTCCTGACAACAGGACAGTTTTTTGACATTTGACTTTAACAAATTGTGGTTAAGTTAAACACTGTCTGGAAATCCTCCAGTAAACATCTGCAGCTATGTTAAAAAATGGCAGAGAAAGATACAAAAATATGAAAATCAATTTATCAAAATCATTTCAATTTTGTTAAATGTCTTGAGATACTTATTATGTAACACACAATCTCTTAGAGTTCACTGGACAGATTATATTGATAGAAATGTAAGTACGAATAATAAAGAGCTAAACAACACATAGGTGCAAATATGTTCCCTGATAATATACACAATGGTCTGTGTCATGTACATAAAAAAGATTATATATTAGGTCATAAAAAAGACCTCACTAATCCAAAAATTTAAAAATAATACAAAAATCATTTTCTAATCATAACAAATCCAGAAATTTTAAAAAATAAGAAACAAGAAATCCTTACATTTCAAAATAATTTTATTTATTTAAATTTAAAAAATTCAAATCTAGTCATAAAAAACCTTTAGATCAATAAAGAACTGTGAATCAAAGATTCAAAATATCCAGAAAGTAATGATAATGGAAATGCTATATATTTTGGATGTAAACCATAAAAAATGAATAAATCTAGAAATAAAAGCAAAGTTGAAAGAATTAGAATACAAAAAATAGAAACAAACATATAGAACAAAACTAATAACAAAATTAATTAATTAATTAATTAAAATATACACTAAAAGTAATAAAAATCAGAGCTTGGTACTTTTTAAATCAATAAACTGGATCAAAACCTTAGCAATTATAATCAAAAAAAGAAGAAAGAAGAAAGATATGTGCATAAGAAAAGACATGACAAGAACGAAAAGACATAGAAGAGTGATTTTAGTATTGAAATACTACTTTCATAACTCTAAATGTAATGAATTTAAAATTTCGATAAAATAAGCATTTTCCAGGAAAATATAAGTTATACCAAAGTTAGCCATAAAATCTACATAAAGTCTAAAAAAAAAAATCTAAGTCAGACATAAAAGCTAGCCACCAAATAAGAAACACTAGGCCTTAACTGTTCCATGGAAATTTTTTCTAAACTTTTAAAGCAATAATGGTTTAAAGAAATTATTGAGATTAAACTATTCTACAGCACATTATAAAATAAGATTGCAAATTACTTTAATAAAGTATAATTTACATTGTTATTAGACCATCAAGAAAACTGCAAACAGAAAAATAAGCAAAACAAAATGCTGACCAATTCTCACTATTTAAGAAAATCCTACATACAATTGTAGCAAGCCCAGCCAGCCACATATTAACATGACAATGAATCAAAACCAAGTGGTTTTTTCCAAGAATAAAACAATGGATGAATATTAGAAAATCTTTTATTATATTTAATTATTTTTATAGATCTAAAGTTAAAAAATCATGTGATCATTTTCCCAGACGCTGAAATGGTATTTGATAAATTATATACTTATTTTTTACCTATAGTAAAAATTTTTAAAAACTCAAAAAATCAAAATCAGTGAAAAAGTCATTAACACGCATGTGGACATGATATCAAGCCCAGAAACCAGCACACCAAATGCAAAAAAACACTGGAGGCAGAAACAAGATGGAAATGCCCATTATTACCATGACTAGCAAACAGGGTGGTAAAGGTAACATCCACTGCAATTATGGTTAAGAAGAAAAATTTTATTAGAAGTTTAAAAATATGAAATAATGAAGTAGTATTAATACAAATTTCAAATAATAGTACAACTGAGAAAAGTCCAAGATAAGTTACAAAAGTAACAAAAATAACTGCAAAGCATGAAACCATACAGGTATAAAGAAAATATGAATGTATTTTTGATAACAGAGTGGTGAACGAAGGCCTTTCTAGTCATGACTGAAAGTACAGAGGTCATTGAAGATTCATAAAAGTAACAGTGAGATTTTTTTCAAATGCCATTCTAAGAAAAATGAATCACAAAACCATTATAAGCAAAAGGAAAGACAGTGGCAAACCTAAACTTTTTTTTTTAATTTTATTGCAGGCAAAGTGTAATCACCTAAATATGTAAATTTAAAATCAAGAAGAAAAAAGCCAACAACACAGCAGAAAAATCAGCAAAGCAGTGAACTACTCATTAAAAAGCAAATAAAAATATTCCCTGAGAAATAAATGTAACCTTACTCATCATAAATGAAATCCTAATTAAAAGATGATAATTTTTTTCTCTATCACATTGGTCAATACACTCTGTTGGTGAGGTTATATGGAATAAAGCAGCGTCATTCCATTCTGGTGGGAGTACAAAATAACATGGCCTCGTGGAGGGCAATTTAATAAAATCTAACAAAATTTAAAATGCACTTACCCTTACATGCAGCAGTTCTCCTTATGGGAGTTTATTCTGCAGGAACACCTGAAATGATTTACATACAAGATTATTTTCTTGTGTGCTTTTTTGTTAGCAAAAGATCCGGTGACAACTAGTCATATCCATCTAAAGGGAACTGATTAAATAAACTTATGGTACAGTTACATATATGAAGAAAGTTCCTGTACCTTGATATGGAAAATTGTCTAAGATTTGTAGTTAGGTTAAAAAAACATATTCAAGTTACATAACAGTGTCATATCTTTGTGTAGGGAAGTAATAATATGTATTATATTTGCCTATATTTACATAAAGAAACACTGGTAGTTTCCCCAAGAACATAATAAAACACAGTTCCCTAAGGGAGTTCAGTCAATACAGGGTGGCCAGGGGCAGGGGTGAGTGGTGATGACTAGCTATCTAAATGCATATATTTGCATATTTCATTTTGATTTTTTAACTCTGAATGTACTACAAACTGAATTTTTTAATTCAACAGATACAAATATTTTCCCAAACTACAGAATATTATCTACGAGAAACCCTGCATAACAGGTACTCATTGAGTATTTAATAAAAATAAAAATTATCCCTCACATAAACAAATGAAAGGAAGAGGAAATGTAAGGAAACAGAGATGAGGGAGGGAAAAATTCCACTTGACTTTTGAGTTCGCACCTTCTATTTTTATTTGAGGTTAATTTTAAGTATAGCATTTGTTGCTTTATCAATGAGCATTTCATATAAGTGCCAATGGAGTTCCTTTAAGTAATGCTGCATCAAAACTAAAAGCATTACATCCTCTTATGTATACATGTGATTTTTTTTAGATACTGTTTGAATATATATATATATATATATATATATATATATATATATATATATATATATATATATCATCGGCAGCCATCCGTCTCGAGAGACGATGGTGTAGCTTCTTAAGAGTCTATCTGCACCGCCGAGAATGGCTGTGCAGTCCGACTCGGGAGTGACACGGTATCTGTCTCCTCCCGTGTTGAATCGACATCTTGCGATGACGCTGGAGTGTCCTCTCCAGTGAAGCTGAAGCTACAGAGCCTGGGCAGGGTGATATGGAGGGTCTGCTGTTGCCCATGCAGCAGACCCCCCCTCTCTTCGCAGCTGAAGGGTCCAAGGGAAAGACGGAGTCAATACAGCTTGGCTTCAGGTGCGCCGCAGGAGTTGCCGGTGTTGACTACAACGTCAAACCGCCTTAGGGACTCCGGCTCCGGATTTTCTGTCGGGGTTTACTCCCTTAGCCTTTCCCCTGAAGAGGAATGCCGCAAGGCAGCGGAGGTTTTTTGGAGTCAGAGTTTTCCTTCTCTGATGTGCCCTGACTGGAAGATCGAACCAGCGACACTTAGCTCGCAGGCCGACGCTCAATCCACTGAGCCAAACCAGCCAGGGCCTGAGTTCAGGATTATATATATATATGTGTGTGTGTGTGTATATATATATGCCCTCTGCATGCTAGTATGTTAAGTGCTTCATTCAAAAGAAATCTGAGGTGGAGAGCACTAGTACTTAACTTGACGTTTTCAATCAGAATAAAACTTGTTTTAAATTTTTAAAATTTGTTTCCAGGAGTTGGATATCCGTTCAACTCGACTGCACATTTGAAATTTATTTCAGCTTTATTTTTCATTTTGTGCTTAAGAGGATATTAGAAATGTTTCATTTTTCATACTGGCACTATGTATGTGTGTATGTAGAGATAAGAATTATTATATTTTTATTTCTAATACTAAAAAATTTTATCCACAATAGAAAAAGTAAATCTCAGGCAGTAGAGTGCAGTTTGAGTGAAAGTTCAAACAGTGAAAAATGAGACATTTTTGAGAAGATGGGGAATTTCATGAGCACATCATTCCAACTGTGAATTCTTCGCTCAGGGTTAGCTTCCGTAAGCAATTCCCAACTGAGCTTTAATCACACAGATTCAATGACTGTTAAATGTGTCCAGCCATGTGTAGGAAGGCTCTAGCTCTAGAGGGAAGGCGTCTATTCTACAGAAAGCACACTTTGTCCAAAGAGTATAGGAATAGATATGGCAACCTGTTAACATGAGGGCCACAAAACATGTGAGTGTCTGAGAAGTGGAAGGGTAGAGGGCCCTTCATATGTTGCCCAGCAGGATGCCATCACTGTATGGACAAGTGACTCTGTGACACCCATTCTTCCCCTTTCCCACCAGGAATGTCTGCTGTGGTTGTCCTGAACCTGACCAGTCATTGTAAATTGAGTATATGCAATATAATGCAATAACATTTTTCTATTCATAAATCTGTGTCGAGGTGCCACACCTGCTCTTGAGCATCAGTCCCTGTTCAGATGGA
This sequence comes from Furipterus horrens, assembly GCF_987537825.1. Taxonomy (NCBI): domain Eukaryota; kingdom Metazoa; phylum Chordata; class Mammalia; order Chiroptera; family Furipteridae; genus Furipterus; species Furipterus horrens. Next base: position 25,441,960 of record NW_028327180.1, on the reverse strand, counting down.
GACCTCTGAACATCACCAGAGACCTGAGCTGGATGCTGTTACGGGATCTGGCTTTTGGATGGTTTCCCTTACAAAATTACTAGGTTCTTAACGCTGATCATCACTAACTTTATGCCGAATGTGCAAATAAGGTGGAGGTATTCAGAATCAGAGACAGGCTATCATAATTCACTTAAAAAGCAAATGATGACATTGTGGTCCCTTCACACTCTGCTTCTCACCCCAGGGGTCACACAAGGAAAGTCAGGTGAAAGGTCGTTCCCATACAAACTTCAAAGTCTGTATCACCAAAGGAGCAAAAAACAATGGATTTTTCTCTGTTTACATTCAGTAGCAAGATAGCTGTCCACATTCCCTCTTGAAAGAAAGAGAGAAAAAAAAAGCACTTTTGCTCCTTTAAGAGGGAAGGCAAAGATCCTGGATTCTCACCCTAAACTTTAGGAATGTAAACATAATCTTTCCAAGGGTCAGATAAACACTGGGTGTCTACTGCTTTTGTGACCTAGACATGTTGCCAAGGCCTGGGCTTCACAGATTTTGGAATGTAAATACCTAGGAAGAGAGTTCTCCGGTCTTTTTGGCACCTTGGGGCTTAACCTAGGGACCTAGTCCAAACGGCCACAGGTCTAATTTTCACACATGAAGAGTAAAATGCTTCCACAAAAAGGCAAAGCAAATGTTTTCTATCTTTACATCTTATACATTTCCTTATCCAGAAGGCTAGGGCTTTTTACAGAACCACTGAGAAACCCAGAGAGTTTTATTTCCCTACATGAAGGAGAACATATATTTTTAGGCAAGATGAATAATAAACTCAATATTTGTAACTGATATTCCAGGCAGTCATAATCACTACTATTGTTCATTAGTATTATATTACCACTTCTTACACTCCTCTTTCAGGCTCGTGGTAAAACTCTGCTTAAAGGCCCCTTGGAGTTGGGCAGAACCATGCGACTATGTGGGCCAATGATTTAGAAGTGGAAGAATTATATGTCATTTGCAGGTGAAAGTTTGAAAGACCAGAGCACTATGGTGGCCTCCCTAAATGGAAGACACTGACAGCTGGCACCCACCTGAGGACCACGCGGCATAGAGTTCAGAGGTAATCCTGGAAGCACCTGCAGCATGAGCAGAAAGCTAAACTTTGATATTTTAAGTCACTTGGATACTGCGGTTGATTGTTATACATATATATATATATACATACACACACACACACACACACACACACACACACACACACACATAAAAGAATTGAAAAACTGCTACTGATTTAAATTTCTAGAAGTTGATGTGCTTTGAGCTATTTACGCTCTGGGATATATCATGCCCTTCCTCCAAGTGGCATGAAATGCTCAAAAATTTATATATTTCAGAAATGTCATCTCTGGTGTCGGCAAAAACCCATGGAGTCTGATCCGTTTCCCATAGAAATAAATAAATATTAACATGAACAAGGTTGGAATCCTGTGAGATCCCTGTGTCGACCGCTTTCCAGTCACATAATACACATACACAGTAAAAGTTAACTTCTCTGTAAGAAACTTGCTTTAATAGAAATTAATAGGAAACTTGTTTTAATAGGAAACTTAGCTAAAATAGGAATTGATTTCAACATACCGGAGTGAATCTGAAGAGCCTATGGAAAACAGCTGACCGTTGAACAAGGGGGAGGCGGGGGGTTCAGGGCACAGAACGCATGCATTAGAAAATCTGGATATAACTTTGGCTCCCTAAGAAGCCAGCCCTCCCTTGGTATCTGTGAAGCCTGGGTTCCAGGAGCCCTGCAGACCCCTGGCTGGTCCCGCCCTTGTATTAAATGGTCTAACAAGTCAGCTCTCCGCGTCCACAGACTCCCAACCTCTGAGGCAAAGTGTTTCCCATCCAAGGCTGCTTGAATCTGTGGATGTGAAACCCCAGCTAGGGAAAGCCAATTTATTGGCTGGGGGGGTGGGGGGATCCACAGGTAGGTGGGCCCACACAGTTGAAACCTGTTATTCAAGGGTCAACTGTATTTTCTTGTTCTTTTTTTTCGATTCCACAAGCATGGTCATTTTAAAAGAATGGTCTTAAATGTCTTAGAAAAAAAAAAAGTTTTTCAAATTTTCTTTAGTCAAGATTCTACTTATTCCCAAAGATAACCCTCTTCTCATTGAGTTCCCATCCACGAGGTTTATTTACTTTCTTGTGATGTCCTCCTGTCGGTCATTAATAAGAAACCTTTTAACTGCCTATCAAATACCTACATTTCAAACTTGGAGCAGCTGAAATCCACAAGCAATCATGGCAATTCAAGCAATTTTCTGTGAATTGTATTCATGGCCCACCCTAATTGGAAGCCAGAAAATAAATTCAATGATAAATTTAACTTCTCATCTTATAATCTCAGATTTAAAATTGGTGTTTTTAATATAAAGAAACAGCTGTACTTAAGAGAGCAACAGAAAATTGTCCATTTTACATCTAATTATAGTGTGGAGAAAGGATAAATTACTACCTTTAAAATTATTACTTATTAAAGGGCTTAAGATTAAATGTGCACACAAAGTAGGCAATTAATTATATAATCCAACACACAAAAAAGGAAAGCCCCGTTACTGAATTTGAGCTTAAAGTGTTTGGGAGGCCTCAATATATGTGTAACATCACTGTTTTCCTTTGCTATACCTTTTGTTGTTGTTGCTCTAAGAAATCAGATCCTACTTCTGATCACATCAGCTAAGTGAGCAAGTTTTGTTACTTTTACCTCCATTCATGACAAAAGAAAAAATCTTATTTGAGATCTTATTTAAACTCTGATTAATCTTTCAAAATCACTGTTTTTCTAAAATTATTTATTTTCTGAATATATCCGCAGAGCCTAAAAGAATAGCTTCATTAAAGATTAATAAACCTGCCCTGGCTGGAGTGGCTCAATGGATTGAGTACTGGTCTGCAAACCGAAGTGCCTCCGGTTAGATTCCCAGTCAGGGCACATGCCTGGGTTGCAGGCCACGTCCCCAGTTGGGGGCATGTGAGAGGCAACCACACATTGATGTTTCTCTCCCTCTCTCCCTCTCTCCCTCCCTTCCTCTGTCTATAAAAATAAATAAATAAAATCTTTTTTAAAAAACTTAAAAAAAAAAAAGATTTATAAGACACAGAAAGAATAAAATGTTCCTACCTAAAATGACTTTTAATAAATAATTGAAAGTTTTCTAAAGATACCGATAGACCAAATAAATAGTTTTTGTTTTGTTTTTTAAGTTGGCTTTTCTTATTAACCCATACATTAATCAAAATGTGAAAAGAGAGACAAAAAAAATGTTTGTTTTTTATATAGACCTTTTCAAACACATATCTTTTATCAGGGATGCAAACTTGAAGGAAAATTTAACCTTCATTTTTAGTATACTATTTATTACAATTTTAAACACATTTATTTTAATTCAAGTCAAGACCAATTTATCTTCACAAGTATATTGAAAGGTAAAATAGATTTAAGAATATTAGCATATGAATATCTTTCAGTGTTTACATCCACCTTTAATCGCTAAAAAGATACATATCCTGGAATAACTGAATAAGTGAAATTACTGAGTTCTTTTGTTTTTGTCTAGATTAGTGCTATGCTTTCTTTCAGTATTTTAATTCTTCTTTACTCCCATCTAATTGGACTCAGAGAACATATAGGCCACTCTGTTGATGCAAAAGATGCTATGAGTTGATGATTAAAAAATAATATATTGAATCATATAAATAACCTTTTCTAAATTAATGAAACTTAGTTTTGGAGTAACAAAGACACTCTGGATGTTAATATGACCTCATCATTAATTTTAACATAATCTAGCTCAGACTAAAATTGTAGGAGAGTGAATTTGGTGTTTTCCGTCTAAAGATCAAGGATCTTGCACTGTGAGGGTGACCAGAAAAGGAAGACTGAGAGATGCCACCACCTGCTCATTCAGAAAAGGAGATATAAGGTTGGTGCAAAATAATGTCCTATTTTGAGGTCTATTTTTAAAATGAAAAAGCCCATGATTATGAAAATATTTATTCGTTAACATAACCTCCTTTGCTTTCTAGTACCTCATTCCATCTGCCAACTAAGTTATAAATGCCACACCTGTAAAATTCTATAGGTGTTGAAGCAAAATATGAATCCAACTCATTTTCAACCTCTTCTCTTGATGTCAACCTAAGACCATCAAAATGGTTCTGCAGGCCTCAAAACAAGTGATAATTTGAAGGAGCAAGGTCAGGAGAATATGGATGATGAAGCAATATTTCCCAACCAAGCTCTTTCAAGAAATTGTTGGTGAGTCGAGCTGTGTGAGGACAAGCATTATCGTGATGGAAGATGACACCCTTTCTGTTGACTAAGGAGGGTCACTTTAGGTTCAAAGCTGCTTTCAGACGCCAAAGTTGTTCACAGTAAAGATAAGCAGTAATTGTTTGATTGTTGTCTAACAGTGCGTAATGGACAATTCCTTCCATATCCCACCATATACTCAACATGATCTTCTTGGATGAAGGCTTCCTCTTGGTTGCTGAACTCTCCTTCCTCCTCGACTGATCCATGATCAGTGGTGTTTAACATTATGGTAAAGGATCCACTTCTCAGCACCTGTAACAAGCCTACCTAAAAATGGTGCCTCAAGGTCTCGAGAAAGCAATGATTCACAACAAGCAACACGCTGTTGCAAATTCTCTGGAGACAGTTCATGTGCCACCCATTTTCCAACTACCGAAACCTTTCCAATCATTTTCAGTTGGCATAGCATAGTTGTATGGGCTACGTTAGATTGTTCTGCGAGTTCCCTAGAGGTAATGGTGGGGTTTTCTGTGACAATAGCTTCCAACACTTTGGAATCAAGTTTTTTTGGACGACCCTCTTTTGGCTTGTTTTTCAAACTGAAATCCTCACTTCGGAAATGGGAAAACCACCTCCTGCAAATTTTTTCAGTCACTGCATCGTCCCTGTAAGCGCTCTAAATGGACTTTGCTGCTGTACTTGCATTGGCACCTTTATGAAACTCAGAGTAAAACATTTCTAATGTGTTCTTCAAATGGGACAAACATGGGTGCAAATACTGTGGATAATTATGAACAATACTTCAATAATCTGAAAAAATAAGGTATAAATTAGTCACTGTGACATCAAAAAATTATGAGGCACAAATTTAATAAATACTATCTAAGACTTTCTTTTAAAAAAGTCAGACATTACTTTTGCACCTATCGGCAGCCATCCGTCTTGAGAGACGATGGTGTAGCTTCTTAAGAGTCTATCTGCACCGCCGAGAATGGTTGTGCAGTCCGACTCGGGAGTGACACGGTATCTGTCTCCTCCCATGTTGAATCGACATCTTGCGATGATGCTGGAGTGTCCTCTCCAGTGAAGCTGAAGCTACAGAGCCTGGGCAGGGTGATATGGAGGGTCTGCTGTTGCCCATGCAGCAGACACCCCTCTCTTCGCAGCTGAAGGGTCCAAGGGAAAGACGGAGTCAATACAGCTTGGCTTCAGGTGCGCCGCAGGAGTTGCCGGTGTTGACTACAACGTCAAACCGCCTTAGGGACTCCGGCTCCGGATTTTCTGTCAGGGTTTACTCCCTTAGCCTTTCCCCTGAAGAGGTATGCCGCAAGGCAGCGGAGGTTTTTTGGAGTCAGAGTTTTCCTTCTCTGATGTGCCCTGACTGGAAGATCGAACCAGCAACACTTAGCTCGCAGGCCAACGCTCAATCCACTGAGCCAAACCAGCCAGTTTTGCACCAACCCTTCAGTTTCAACATGAGGCTGAGAATGACAGAAGGAACCGGATGCCACACTACAAAACTTCTGTTTTATATATATAGTTGTCAAACTCTAAAAAGACAGCTGTTTAAATTCTAAATCATTCTGAACAATAAGTATGCAATTGGCTAAATATGTGATTTAGAATCATTAAATCTCTTGGGACTTGTGTTACAACATCAGAGATTAAACAGAAAAAATACAAAACTTTAACTCTCTAAGTAGTTGTTTGAAACAAATGATCTATTTATTCTTTTCTTTACATTTGACCTGTGACTTTATAATGTACAAAGAAGCAAAAGGGTTTGTGTTGTTTTCCCTCCTTAATATTTAAGTTGTCCTTTTTTAAATCTCAGAAAAGTAAGAACTGACCTCAGGTCGAGTTCCAACTTCCCCAACTCTGGTTCCCACACCATCCCTGGGGAAAGAGTTCCCGCCCTCATTGTGGGTGCTCAATGAATCAACTTGACCACGGGCCTTGGGATTCGAGAGGAAGTTTTGTAATGATACTGTGAGGTTTTGGCTCTGAAGGAAAAAGCAGGAATTTTAAGAGTTTTGACATGTCATGTATCATTTTCTCTCTGTGCTGCCATGAGTTAACAAAACAAAAATGAAAAAACTATTCAGAAAAAAATTTTTCCCAAATACCATGGTAACTAAGGCAGCACGGAGACCTGTGCAAGGGACTTGGAAAGAGTACCCATCCTCCAGCCTCAGCCCTGAGCTGCTCTCGGGATGCCTGCCTTAAAAAGCATCAGGAGGGGAAGAACTTCAAGGTAACCCAACACTTGCATTCCAGACATCTGAGACCTGGAGAGGACCCCATTTCCTCACAACATTGCAAAACTGTACCTCTCAATCTTCTGAGGGACCTTGGATATTTTAAGTTATTTCTGTTGGCATCATATAGCACAGAATAGAAGGTCTATAATAAGAAAATATAATAACTCTGTCCTCTCTTCACCTCCTTCCCTCACTACTTCCCAACCAACAGCAGAACAATTTTGGTGATATTTCAGAAAAGGAATGTGACAAGGCCTGCTTCATTTTAAAACAGTAGCTGTTGAAGCTATTTCCTTTGACTAAGCATCATGACGCTATCTTGCATTCTTTCCAAAGAAGAGAGGCTAATATAGTTGCTTTTTTTAATCTACTAAGTTACATCTCTGAAAAGAACTTATTGAAATAATGGATGTGGAAATGTCTGGACTAATGCCTGGCATTTAGAAGCCAGTTAATAAATGTGCATTTTATAAAGGATAACAGACACTATTAAATTTATTTGAGAAAACAAAAAATCCATATTTAATAGATTTTATAAGCTTTAAACTATTGAATTTCCTAAACCTGGATGTTTGTCAGAATCATCTGAAGACTTAAAAAACAGTATCAGGTTTTGCTTAAAGCAGATGGTGTCTGCCCTCATCTTCAGGCAAAGTCAACTCTGTTATCCACATAGCTGGGAGAACTAGCTGTTGAGAGTCAAGGCTTTACAATATCAAAGAAATTTTACATCAACAAAAGAATATGAAAATATGACATATTTGGCTGCTAGTCTATATGACAAAAGTATATATGACTTACATGGTAACTCTTTCTAGAAGTTGGCTTTAGATCCTATAGGAAATTAAGATATTTTTAAATAAACGCTTGCTTATGACACAAATTTTTCATCTGACATATGATTACAATAAAGTAAACGTGTTAGTATTACCAATAATTTGTTCAGAAGTAAAATGTGACTTTATATAAAGACCTTATAAGAAACCAAGATTATTATAAACACTAATGCCTCAGCAATTCATTCATATATCTGTCAAATCTAACCTCTGAAGATAAACAGGTTAAAGTATAATGCAATGAGTGATGAAAATATGCCTTACCCTGAATTACATTTCATAAACAATTGACTGCTTATCAACATTAACAATTTGTACCAAGATAAATAAGTATATAGGGGGGTGGGCAGAGAACATACAATAAAGTAGTTGGTATACTCTGCTCCTGTTTCTCAGGATAGCACTCATGACAATATCTCCCCATGTCATTTCAAAGCCTACCAGAGGTCAGAAAGTGTTCCATGTGCTGACTGGTTTTACAGGCAGTAAGCAGTTTTTTCTGTGGAAGGATTCAAGGATGCAGGCAAGCGAGGATGCCCTTCCAAACCCTCCCATGTGCTGACTAATGATTGACATTCCAGAATGCTTCATTCCTCACATGACAGGTTCTAAGAGGGGTAGTGTTTTAAAATACTCTATCTAAAAATACAGATGTCCAGGCCCCACCCAGAATTGCTGAATCAGAATATTTGGACATTGGATAAAGTACAGTATGTGTGAAAACTTTGGTCCCTACTAAAAGACTAGTTCCTCTCCCCCTCCTGCTCACACTCCTTGCAGAGTTCTCAGCTAAAGTCATTTTCAAGCATTTGTAATTTAGTGTGAATTATCTGAAAGCAGGTTTTGAGGAGGTAAAGAAGAGAAGAGTCCATCATTATAAACTGTGGAAAGACCAAAGCACAAATTTCAGAAAACGGTAGATTTAGTCTCATGTGTTAGATCTAGCAGAAATTTAGGAGAAAATGAAATTTTATATGACTTAGCAAAGTGGCCAAACGCTCAGCTTATTTTATTTTTAGAAAGCAACTATAAAACAGTAAATTTCTGCAACAGTTTGTAAGACTTTCAAAAATTTACAAGCTAGAGGAAAAATAAAAATCAAGGAGAAAAATTACCAAAAACCCGCTACCCACAAATGGACAACAAAAATTATAGAAAGATAATAATATATCACAGTACTTACAGTATTTACAAAGCAATACAATATTTTACAGTACTTACCAAGCACCTTTTACATATACTACATTATTGTTCTGTAGAATTAGGTGTAAATAAGTAGTGATTAACACCATTTTATACATTAGGAAACTCAAAGAGGTTTAGTGACTTTGCCAAGTCCCATCATCAGGGCACAAGAGTCCATACTTTAATCTGTTTGCCTAATGTTAAACTGTCAACTTACTAAATCACAGCACTCTAGAAAATAAATAGAATTTGATCAATTAAGGTACAATTTCTATCTTTGCAACTTAACAATTAAAATATTTGTATATGAGCAATGTCTTTCTCAAAGGAAAAACATTCTTCTTGGGTCCCTCATTAAACCTTGAGGATCCTCTTGCTAATTGTTTCTTGGTAGGTTCTAAAGCTTTCTTTGTGGCATGGAGAATGTTTGGAACTCTTCGGAAGTTCAATGTCATCACAGGAGGCTGGGCACTGTGTCAGGCCCTCTCTACTGTTCCCACATCATTATGGCATAGGGAGTATCTGTTTGACTAACATCACCTAATGTTTCAAATAAAACTGAGGTACTAGTGGCCTCCAATCTTGGATTTTCACATTTATCTGGGGAGTTCCATTATCTGCAATCTATATCTGGCCAAGATGAGATCAAGGTCTATCTCTCTTCTATTTTATCAGTTTAGCCAAATATCTATTGACTGTGTTGATCGTTACAGAAAACTAACTCTCAGTTTCATTGATTTTCTCTAATGTTTTGCTCATTTCTCTTTTGTTGATTTCCACCCTTATTTTATTATTTTTATCTTTCTCTTATTGGCATTGGCTTCGCTGTTCCTGCTTTTCTAGCTTCTTAATGTGGACACTGAGATTATGGATTTTAGATCTTTCTTTTTTTCTAATATAAGTGTTTAATGTTATAAATGTTCCTCTAGCCACAGATTTCTTTCTGTTATTTATTTCCAATTTAATTCAATTGTGGTTGGAGAATATACTTAGTATGATTTCAATCCATTTGAAGCTTTTGAAACTTGTTTTATGTCCTACCATAAGGTCTATCCTGGAAAATGAGTCATGTTCACTGAAAAGAATGTGGAATCTTTTGTTATTGGGTGAAAAGTTCTCTATCTGTCAGGTGAATTTGAATGACAAGGTTATTCAAGTGTCCTGTATTCTTATTGCTTATTTTCTCTAGTTGCTTTGTCAATTACTGCAAAAGGAGTATTGGTATCTCCAACTGTAATTATTGAATTGTCTATTTCTCTTATAATTATGTAAGATTTTGCTTAACTTATTTAGGGACTATGTTTAAGTGCATTCACAGCTGCTAAGTCTTCCTTTTTTTATTAATCAATTTATTTTTTAACAAGGTTACTTTATTTTATTTTATTTTAATTTTTATTTTATTTATCTGTTTTTAGAGAGAGGGCAAAGGAGAAAGAGAAGGAAAGAAATATCAAGGTGCAGTTGCCTCTCACACACCCCCAACTGGGGACCTGACATGCAACCTAGTCATGTGCCCTGACTGGGAATCGAACCAGTGACACTTGGCTCACAGGCCGATGCTCAATCCACTGAGCCACAGCAGCCAGGGCTAAATCTTCTTAATGTATTGATCAAGTCCCTTTCTGTCTCTAGTAATATTCCTTGTCTTAAAGTCTACTTTGATATTAATACAGTTACTTCAGGTTATTTATTGCTTCTGTTTAAATTGTATATCTTTTTTTCTGTTTCTTACCTTCGACTATTTCTTTCTTTGGATATAAAGTATTTCTCTTATAGAAAATATAGGGTTAGATCTTGCTTTGTTATTCAATTTGGCAGTCTCTTCCTTTTGAGTTGAGTGTTTTGTCTATTTACATTTAAAATTATTATTAACGTTAAATTTACATTTCACTGTTTTTTTCATTTTTTTTGTTCCTCTTTTACTGCCTACATCTGTTATAAACATTCTTTGTTTACTTTATTACTTTCTCTGTTAATGTTTAGCTTTATACATAATATATACACATATACATATATAATTCTTCATTGACTTTATTATTCTATATCAACGCTTCCAATATGTCATCAGATACTGCCAGTTGGTCTCCATTGTTTTCGATAAGAAATCAGTTGTTAATCATATTATTATAATTTATTTTCATTTTGTTGCTTGCAAGATTTTCTCTTTGCCTGGGGCTTTCAGCAGTTTGACAATGTATTCTTTTGGTGTTTATCATACTTAGGTTTCATTGCATTTCTGGGATTATATTTTTCATCAAATTTGGCATGTTTTTAGCCATATTCCTTCAAATATTTTTGTTCATTTCTCTACCTCCTAGCTGGAGAAAGGAGATAGCTAGACTTTTTATTTGGAATGTGTGGCATTGTGAAACAGGTCTCTGAGACTCTTCATTGTTCACCAGTCCTTTTTCTGTTCTTTAAATTGCTGTTTTCTATGGTGCTAATTCACATTCATAGTGGTTCTTTCTCCTGCTAGCTCAAGTCTGCTGCAGATCTCCTCATTATAGTTATTGTAATTTTCAACTTTAGAATGTATTTCCTTTTATATAGTTTCCATTTCCCTACTGATATTCTTTATTAACTCATTGTCATCCTGCTTTACTTTAATTCTTTGAAAACATTTTTTTTTACTTCTTTTAACATATTTATAATGGCTACTTTTAAGTTTCTGTAAAATTCAGGAAATGGACCCATTCAGATTCAGTTCCTATTGACATTATGCTCCTCTAATGAGCATGAGCTATACTTTCCCATTCCTTTGGATGTCTTATGATTTTTGTTTGAAAGCATATGTTTTAGATTATCTGTTGTAGCAGCTTTGGATTCTTTCTTTCCTTTTTTTTTTTTTTTTTTTTTTTTTTTGAGGTTTATTGGATTATATTTTTAAGTCCTTGTCTGGATTTAAACAGCAGAGTCTATCTGCTCCATGGTGAGCAATTACTAATTGCCTTTGCTGTGGTCTTTCATTCTTATGTTTATTTTTTTCCAGCCTGGTTCCTAGGTGTGGCCCCTGTATCTGCCAAACTAAGAGGTTAGCTAATGCTTTGGACAGAGGTTTTGCTCAAATACCTTGAACATGTAAGGTTTCCACCCTCTGCCAATTTACCTTACATGGTTTGAGAAATGCAAAGTTGCAGCCTGTTCTCAAGTCTCCCTAGACTTCCTTGTTTTTGTTTTGTTTTGCTGGACTCTATTAGGTCTCTCCTGAACATACATAGTCTCCCAGCCAGTTGGAATGTAGAGAGCCGATCTCAGCACTTCTATATCTCCCTTATTTCCAGAATTTCCACATGAAATGGCTGACTGGAAGGTTTTTTTCTACCCATCCCCAAATGATCTATTACCACTATTAATGAGCAAAGAAGAGGTTTTTACCTCCTACCCTGAATTGAGTCAGTCGGCCCCAGCTGGCAGCAAAGCCACAGGTGTTTGTACCCAGCCACGATTTGAAAAACTCAGGCTGTTGACACCCAAGCAAAGACTGGGGTTGTGAGCAGTTCAGGAAGGTGGCCAGGTTTTTAGCAATTAATTCTTCTCAAATTGTTATAGGCTTGTATGTATTTTCCAGTGACACTTTTGTCCAGTTATATGCTCTTTTTTTTTTTTTTGTAGAGATAAATTATCAGGCAATCACAGACCTATTATCCCCCATTTTGCAAAAGGCAAAATCATAAACACAAAAAAGATGTCAATGGTTGCCAAGAACTGAACGTGGAGAGAAGTCCTGACTACAAAGGAGGTAGAAGGGAGCTTCCTGGGGGGATGGCAATATTCTGTAGTCTCATTTTGGTGTTGGTTACAGGACTGTACTTGTCAAAACTCAAAAAATTGCACATTAAAAAAGGGTAAATTTTACTGTTGGTAATTGATACCTTGCAAAATCTGGCTTTACAATAGCAATAATATATGTTGAATAAGAGTACTCAAGTTCAATTCCCAGTTCTGCCTGTGAATATCTGTTTGACCTGGGACAAGTTAACCTCTGTTTCTTATTGCAACATTATCAAACAAGTATAATAATTGCATTCGTTTCCTATTGCTGCCGGAACAAATTACCATAAACTTAGTGGCTTTTAAAAACCCAAACACAAATTTATTAACATATCATTTATGATCAGTTCAAAAGTCCAAAACAGATCTCATCAGGCTAAAATTAAAGTGTCAGCAGGGCTGTGTCCTTTCTGGGGCTCTACAGAAAAATCTGTTTCTTTGCCTTTTGCATTTCCTAGAGGCTACCTACCTGCATTCCATGGCTTTACCCCATCCTGTATCTATAAAGGGTGCAGCAGGACATCTCTGAATCTTTCTCTGACTCTGACTTTCTGCGTCCCTCCTCCATATTTAAAGGATGCTTGTCGATTACATTGGGTCCACCTGGATATTCTAGGACACTGTCCATATTGTAAGAGCTGATTAATACCCTTAATTCCATCTGAGACCATCCCCCTTGCCTTGTAATATATGGTATGTAATACAATATATTCATAGGTTCTGGGGATTAGGACCTGGACAATTTTGGGATACCTAGCACAATAATAGCTACTTCCTCATGGGTTGTGAATACTGAATTATAAGTGCAAAAAACCTATAATACCAGCACATAACAAATACTACATTATTATCATCCAGCTCCTTAGACTGGAGTCAGGCATGGAGTTAGCAGGGACTGTGGGTAGTGATGCTGACGCATAGATCAACACAATGCTACCTCACTCTCAATGAAACTGAATGTGGAGTCAATATAATAACACTCACCCAAAGACAAGTTGCCACTCTATCGGGGTTTTTTGTTGTTGTTGTTTGTTTGTTTGTTTTAGAGAGAGATAGAGAAAGAAGGGAAGAGAGGGGAAGAAAGAGAGGGAGCATCGATCTAAGAAATATCAATTGGTTATTCCACACACTCTGACCAGAGACCAAATCTGCAAACTAGGCTTGTGTCCTGACTGGGAATTGAACCAGTAACCCTTTTCTTTGTGGGAGGATGTTCAACCAACTAAGCCACACAGGTCAGGGCCATCTCTTTGTCTTTCTGTCCTAATGTCAAACCTATACATCACCAAACTGCAACACAAGTTAGTCAACTAACTATGTGAGGGAGATAAAATTTTAAATCCTAATTTCCTGCTTCTCAGGCCATCATGCAGGTGAATAAGATGATTGTGTATTATGAAAAATGGACTTATTCTCAGAACATACATAAAACTGACTTTAACAACTTTTTGTGTATCCATAGACATTCATGGCCTCGGGCACAGTGGAGTTCTTTGTGGATGCCTGTAGACTGGAACAGGAGCAACCCAGCTGTATTTTTCAAATTTCTAAGAGATTGGTTAGAATAGAAGGCATTATTCTCAGCTTATGGGTATGCGAACCATGTAAGAAGAAGAGAACTTCAATGATTCAAACCAGAACCTTTGTTTATTCATTTCCATATGATTGCTGTTTTGTGTAGTAAAAAGACTTCCTTCTTTCAGATGAAAAAAAAAATGTATTTCCCATGTATATATTTGATATTCTATCATGTTAGTAAATATCTTTTATTTGGTAATTACATAGAGCCACTCCAAAGTTACTAAAGTACTTTAAGGCTAATTTGGCTCAATAAAATCAAGTATTAAAAGTGTATTTGATATAAGGAAATAACTTGTGAAAGAAATGCAAATTTACACTAGCATAGCAAAATGTGGACAAACTTGTGCAATACAACTTAAGTGCTGCTCAGTGGAAAATGTAAAGTTTTAAAGATCACCTTAACACATACAATACTAAAAATGAATAAAATAGCAAAATGAGTGAATAAAACACTTGTCTTAAGAGGTTATAAAAACTAAATAAATTTATGGCAAGTAAAAGGAAGGAATTAATAAGTATAAAAACAGATTCTAATTGATCTAAATTAATAGAGTAAAAATAAATTTAAGACTTTTTTCCCCAAATTACAAAATATATAAACTATTAACAAGTCAATCAAAAAAAGAGTAGAAGTAGAAATACAAAATATTGAAATGTTCTGGTGGAAGTAACTATAGATAGAAAAGACACTATCAGAATCATGAGACAATGTTTCGTTCATTATTCTGCTCAATGACAATGAAAACTTGTATGGAATAAATTATTTTCTGGGAACACAAAAATTAAAATTATACCCAGAAACACTCTACAGTATTGCCAGACCAATTACTCTAGAAAAAAGATAATTGAAGAGATGATAGCAGTGGAAGGGAAAATTTACATTTTATTGCATATTGGTTTCTTTTTAATTTTGTACTCTTTGTATTAGCAATTCAAACTAATAAATGAAATGTGTTGTTAAAGAAAACATACACCAATAAAATAATTTTCTGCTTTGAAATTGGTATTGGGTTTATCACAGACTAAATAATGGCAAAAGTTAAAATTTAAATACTTGCGATATTTTGATTAAGGTGACAAATGGCAATAATGAAGCAAGACACTGTGAAGTCAAAAAGTCTAAAAATGTCCATGCTTTATTTAAAATTTGTTTTATGTTTAAACACAGAAATCTTTATTCATGTATGCAATTCTATGCTTTTATAGTATTTACTGTATTTTATAATATTTACTTCTTGGACATGAAGCATTGGAAATAATGTCTTTGGTAAGTCAGGATTTCTTTTATAACTCAGAATAATTAGTAGGATGGTAATAACCCTTTTTAGGACGTACACCAGTTTTTTTTCAATTTTAGATAGCCAAGGATTTCTAGATACTAAGGAGCTCAATAAAATGCCCATGGCAAAGCAGAATGCATCACACTGCCCATGTGCTGGGAAGCCTTCAGATGAAAATACCTTAGCAATATGAGAACCAATTCCAATTCTCTCCTCTCCCTTGAGTACTTTCATTTAGATATTCACTTCAATCTCAAAAGCTATTGACTTATATTGCCCTTGATATGCCCTTATTCACAGCTCTCTGGTACACTCTCAGACTTCATCAACTTGCACTCAAAAAGCCAAAAAGCTCTGAATTGTTAAATTGAGGACAATTTCTATCCTAAACTCTCTACACACCTCACTTAATTGATCGGGACAATTTTACTTTACAACAATCTTACAAAAACTTCATAAGCATAGTCTATATTTCTAGATCAGAATCTACAATTAGTGAAGTCATCAGAGATTGCCTTTACTCAGGAATTGAACTTTGACTTACTTTGATCATACCATGATCTTGTCAAGAACAATAATATTCTTCATTGAATTCTTAAGGAATTATTCAAGAGTAGAAGACAATAAGTAAACAAAAAATTGAGAACAATTTTATTGCAGATACATACTTCCCCAGAATCTGGCTACCAGGGAATTAAAATTATTAGAAGGATTAACAAACATTCAGCTAAAATAAATGAACAGTTCATTTATTCTTAAAATGTTAGTAAAGATATTCAAATATTTATTTGCTTAGTAATTGAGACAGTAATCGCTAATGTTGATAGTAACTAGTAATGTGATTTATATGACATTTGCAAAATTTCAGGAGACACCCAGCACCATTAACTTTGGTAATATTTTCAAAAGGAAATATTCTGAAGGAAATACTCCCATATGTTTGGTAGATAAGTTGGAAACACAATATTATTCCCAACTTTTGTACATAATAAAAACAGTAAAAATTAAAACATCCAGACAAACAGGAATGAATCAGTATTGATTTTTCTGCCACACAGAAGGAAAATGAGGTGAGCTCTTGTGTTGTTTGTTTGATTTTTAACCATGTGATTCACTTCAGGCACCAGCAAGCTTTTTCTGTAAAGGGCCAGGTAGTAAATGTTTTAGGCTTTGTAGTCCCCATAGTCTCTGTCATGAGTACCCAACTCTGCCACTGTAGTGCAGAAGCAGCCATAGAAAGGTAAATGAAGGAGTGTGACCTTGTTCTATCAAAACTTTATTTACAAAAACAGAAGGCAGAAAAGATTTGGCATGCACTGTATGTTTGCCTCCCCTGATCTAGTTGAGAGAAATAAATGATTCATACATGTATAGTGAAAAGCAAATAATCATTTAAAGTCCGAGACCTCATCAGCTATGTACCTCTCGCAACTGAAATGACGTAAGTCCATGAATGCTCCTATCGGATATGGCTTGACATCATTTACTACTACTGATACATTAGTCTTCCTCTCCCCTCAGGTACACAGTGCTTATAAGTGATAGGATTTGTAGATTAACTTATATTTTTATTTCACAATTTATTTTCTAATCTATTATAAAGATTTCACAAAGAAAACCATATTGTTTTAGAACATGTTCTACGGAATTCCAATTCTGTTATTAGAATATTATAATGTAAAGAGTAAACACATGATAAAATAGCTCAAGAAAATTTGAGGGGAGGAGATCCTTTCAACATAGTTAAAGAGATGTGTGTTAAATAAATTATTGAATTGGATTTCAGTCAATAAAATTTCTAAATCACCATGCTTACATAAATGAATGAGTGTTTAAAGATAGCATACTGAAATTAAAAGAACTAGTAATAGATGTAGAAATTAACATTTTTGTTTGTTTGTTTTCCTCTCTTCCAACTTCCTATTTCAGTTTTTCAGGGAAAATTGAGTCATTAAATGTCATGAGTTAAAAAAGAATCTTAATCATATCTTTATTTCACTTTTCATTGTCCAAGGTAAGAAAAATAACCAACAAAAAAAATCAAATAAATGAACAAAGCTCAATGGCCACATTCTGTATTTTGAATTTTCTTCTTAAGCCCTTTTAATTCTGTTCTCTCTTTTGAGATTATATGTGATTCATAATAATTGTCATATAATAGGATTTTGAGTAGTATATAACAGATACTAATCTAAGTTAGTGCTATTCTAGTCTTCCTATTTTTTTACCCTGTCTATAACAAATAACAATCTTTGTGGTAATTATACAGTTAAAAATGTTTTCTCTGTGCCCAGCATGGCTAATGTACATATCTAGTTCATTAAGAGGTACACTGAGGGAATTTTAGACAACTCATTATATTGATTAATATTTGGAGAGGAAAGACCTTTTAAATATAAGGATGATCATATGACCCAGTGCATTGTATTCAGTCTCTGTCTGTCCTAAACTGCTGTAAAATAATTGATTAGCGGTAGAAAATTTAGTCATATTTATATATTTTCAAATACCTATGCCAGTATTAAAATGCTTTATTCTTTAAAACTCTCTGAAGCAATTAGAGTGAGTAGTAATAGATTCATTTTGCAGCTACAGAGATGGGATGCCAGGGGTTAAATAATGAATACAAAATCAGAAAATTAGTTAACGATAGAATCTAAATTAGAACCCAAATGTCCTTTCCTTCTTACTGGATGTATAGTCTACTGAACTCCACTGCAGTTAGTAAGCCTTGGCGTGTGCACACCATAATGCATACTATGTATGTGAATCTAAACACAGAAAATTGAGATTTTTTGTTTGTTTCTTGTGTTTTTGTTTCTGCCATTGGACAGAAAAGGAATTCATTTCTTTGCTACAACAGCATTCATATTTGCATCAAAATAATTAAACCACTTTCCATCAAGTAGAAGGAAAACAGAATGTTGAGGTGTAAGGATACTTGTTCCTTTTGAATTTTAGCAACAGACGCAGGTCTGTTCTTGTAAGGCTCCTGACACTAAATGCAACAGGAGGCTGAGGATTCTGGGGACCTGATGCGCAGGCCCTCAAAAACTCCTCAGGTCGTTTCATCTTATCCAATCGGGCACGATGTTCCTGGTGCCCTGATGCCACGCTCAGGAGCACGCTCTTCACCCGATTTTTTGTGCACGGGGCTGTTCGAAGACTGTGATTTCGACTAAGTTTCCAGAGTTTACTATGACAGCCGTCACCCGTACCTGGTTTATCCACTATGTCTCTGGAGTTGTGGCTCGGTCTGGGCCGAAGATCGAGTCAGCCAGCCATGCTTCCAGGTAAAACACCAACGGGTCTCTCAGGGCCTGCACAGGAGACCACCACGGGCAGGTGCAAACCCGTGGTAGTGGAAGCGGTATCCTCAGCAGCCCCTCCCGGCTGCACGGACGTGCATTGATCCCCCAGACTGCAGCACCTGGCTGGTGGACCCTGCTAAGACCAAGGGCGAGATGGCATAGCTCTCGAGGTACTTCAAGAGGGCGAGGGTAGGAGGAAGCCCGATTCAAAAGAGCAAGATTGGGGCACAGCATTAAAAGCCAGGAGCAGAAACAGTGGAAACAGTCAAGAAGAGATCGCCTAAGCCAGCGGTTCTCAACCTGTGGGTCGTGACCCCTTTGGGGATCCAACGACCCTTTCACAGGGATCGCCTAAGACCATCGGAAAACACATGTATAATTACATACTGTTTTTGTGATTAACCACTATGCTTTAATTATGTTCAATTTGTAACAATGAAAATACATCCTGCATATCAGATATTTACATTACGATTCATAACAGTAGCAAAATTATAGTTATAAAGTAGCAATGAAAATAATTTTATGAAAAAAAAAGAAAATAATTTTATGGTTGGGGGGGTCACCACAACTGTATTAAAGGGTCGCAGAATTAGGAAGGTTGAGAACCACTGGCCTAAGCCAATTGGCCTAATAACAATTTTAAGGACAGAAGAAATGTTTTTAAAACCAAGGCGGACTCGAATGAGACTGGCCCAAGGCAGCAGGTGGAGACAAGCAGAGATCTGCATCCTCTGCTTCTCTATACCCTGGAGAGGCTTGGAGAGAATGTCCAGGCATCTCCATGAAGGTATCTGATGAGGCTGTCCTATCTATCCTTTCTGGAAAACGTGAGGCTTTAGTCCTCTAGTGAGAGAAAGTTCAAATATTTTCAATTCCTACTGTCTTTCGGGCAAAGGGGCAATCGTGTCATCCAGCCTGATTTCTGTAGTCTGGAGAAAAGGCAAGTTGATTGGCATTAATTGGGGATTTATTCCAAACAATTAAGAGGAAGGTAGAATAGTGTTAAAAGAGGAAATGATCTATTGATGCCATTATTAGTTTTTCATGAAAAAGTTTTCTACTTTGAAATAGTCATATCTAGCGTATACTCCAGGACTTCCCAACCAAGTTACCATAATGTATGGTCATTCATCACCCAACATTGTAGCCCCTGTTTGATTTACTGATTTACAGGCTTAGCAACTTCTTTAAAACATCAGTCCAAAAACAGTTTTGAGCAAAGCTTTGGTCCAATTCTTAATCATTGTTCTAAATATTTTACATATATTATCTCATTGAATCCTCATGAGAATTTATGATTATGATTATGCTCATTTTATAACTGAGGAAACTAAGCTCAAAAGAGATTAAGTAACTTCAAGTTTTTACAGCTGTTGAGCAGAAGGTCAAGAATTCAAGCTCAAAGAATTTGAGCTCCAAAACCCAAGGGTTTCGTCGTCATTCTAATGATCATGTTTATTTAGAAAGTAAAGGCTTAGACATAGAAAAAAGGAAACTAACAGTATAAAGCAGTACAGCTGTCAAATAAAGAGCACAATTCCTGAATAAGAAAAAATTACTGTGATTAATAAAAAGGAGTGAGGAGGGGTAACAGAAATTTTGTCTCGTTAAACCTTAGAAGTTAAGAAACATACAGGTAGGTGAAGAGAGTGGGAGTATTTGCCATGGGGAGATGTGGAAAGGAGGTAGGATGAAGATGAGAAAGAAGACTGAGAGGTAGGAAGACTCAAAGCATGTTTGAGAACAGAAAATAGGCCAGTCCATGGAAATAAATTAATAAAAATGTACAGCCACCTACATGCACATACGCATACAATGTTAAAATACATATAAACAAATATAACCAAGATTCCCCTGTCACAGTAAAAATTCTATGCCTTATTACCTATAAAGCATCTGTCTCTCCTATGTGAGTCCAGAAAATAATAAACCCTGTTTAGATAAAAACAAAGAAGAGAATGAACAGACACCAGCTTAATGCAAAGGTTGAATATAATAGTTAAAGGTTAAATGATAGCATTTGAACAAATAGTATAATTATAATGAACTATTCTGGTGCATTACAGTTTATGTCACCAAGAGAGCCCTGTGAGCTATTATTAAGTCGTTTGAAATACAAAGAGGTGATGAGGCAAGATCAGGGCTGGAGTCAGGTGCTTGGATGGGCACAGGACTTCAGGGGCCACCGGGGTCTTAGCAACTCCACTCCTAGTGTTGGCCGAAGGACGACAGTAGGGCTCTCACAAAAATGTGCTTATTTTCATCGTTATCACCATTCCTAACTCAGTATCCTTCTTCCCTCCAAAACATCCTGTGCTGGGATTCTTCTTATGTACTCGTGGCCTATCCCAATACTAATGTGGCAAGAATACTACCATTTCACATAACTGAAAGTGGCTTTAGGAAAGGGAAGGCAGATCAGAGTCAGGGCATTGTGAATTCTTATAAAAGCTCTCCTCTCTTGCCCTGACCGGTGTGGCTGAGTGGGTTGGGCATCGTCCCTCAAAGTGAAATGTCATTGGTTTGATTCCCAGTCAGGACACATGCCTGGGTTGCAGGTCCAGGTCCCCAGCTGGAGCAACCGAGAGGCAATCGAATGATGTTTCTCTCACACGTCAATGTTTCTCTCCCTCTCTCCCTCCCTTCTGCTCTCTCTAAAAATAAATAAAATGTTTCAATAAATAAAATCTATCTTCTCTCCCAGTGAATAAGGAGTAATTCTAATTTCCCATTCAGACAAGGTTTTCCATTGTCCATGCATATGTATTTGCAGGAAACAAGAGAAAGCAATTCTTCTCCATGTACAACAGGAAACTATATGTAGAAAAAAACAAAATCTGGTCTCTGTGGAAAGAATTTTAGCAACAATAGAGGTATGACTCACCGCCCCACCCCCCAGGAAAACGTGTGTATGTGTTTCTCTATGACTAGGAATGGGAGCTAGACACTGAACTGTGCTCACTTTCACACATTTTCAGATATTATTCGGGTCCTACAAAGAGAAAAAAATTCAATTGAGTTTTTTAGAGACACCACGATGCATTATTACAAAATGCCTTTGGTAAACCACTGACTTTAGAAAGAGTAGACTTTTTAAAAAGATTTTATTATGTATTTGCCCTGGCTGGTTTGGCTCAGTGGATTGAGCGTCGGCCTGCGAGCTAAGTGTCGCTGGTTCGATCTTCCAGTCAGGGCACATCAGAGAAGGAAAACTCTGACTCCAAAAAACCTCCGCTGCCTTGCGGCATACCTCTTCAGGGGAAAGGCTAAGGGAGTAAACCCCGACAGAAAATCCGGAGCCGGAGTCCCTAAGGCGGTTCGATGTTGTAGTCAACACCGGCAACTCCTGCGGCGCACCTGAAGCCAAGCTGTACTGACTCCGTCTTTCCCTTGGACCTTTCAGCTGTGAAGAGAGGGGGGGTCTGCTGCATGGGCAACAGCAGACCCTCCATATCACCCTGCCCAGGCTCTGTAGCTTCAGCTTCACTGGAGAGGACACTCCAGCGTCATCGCAAGATGTCGATTCAACACGGGAGGAGACAGATACCGTGTCACTCCCGAGTCAGACTGCACAGCCATTCTCGGCGGTGCAGATAGACTCTTAAGAAGCTACACCATCGTCTCTCGAGACGGACGGCTGCCGAATCGAATCGAATATTATGTATTTATTTATTTATAGAGAAAGGGGACAAGAGGGAGGAAGAGAGGGAGAGAAACATGAATCGGTCACCTCTCGCACATATCCCAACTAGGACTGAACCTGCAACCCAGGCATGTGCCCTGACTGGGAATCAAACCAGTGACTTTTCTCTTTGGGGGACAATGGCCAATCAACTAAGCTACACTGGTCAGGATAAGATTAGACTCTGAGGTACTTCTGTGCAACTACATGGAGCCTAAAATCAAGACCATGATGCTCAGCCTCACCTGTTAATCATGAAGAAGCCTATGAGTATCAGCACTTGTTCGCTGCAGGCGTACCTGCACAGGCCTGAAAGAGAGAAATGATTCTGCATGAGAACAATCAAATAAAACTATAGAACCATTCCTTATCTCAACACCCAGTCTATTCAGCTCCCCATGTTTCCTCTACATGGTTTTATGTCATCACATTGCTCCATGAATCTCTCAACAAGAATATAGCACCAATACCGCAGACTCATCAGATTTACAACCAAATCACTCATCTCTTCACCCCCAAATCTTTCCTTCTCCATTTCCTAGTTTAGATAATGACAGCAATATGCCTCCAAGGCTATAAAACTCAATAACATTGTTGCCTTCTTCCTCTTATTCATTCTCCAGATTCATATGATGCCAGCTTTTCACCACTTTCACTGCTCTGGCCCTGACCCTAACTTAGACTTTCAACATCTCTTACCTGGAATATCACAGTAGGCTCCTACCTTAATCTCCCAACCTAGTGTCTTCCCATTTTATTACCATCTTCACATAACAGCCGCAATTGGCATCCTAAATCATAGATTTGATAATATTAATTCTCTGTTTGGGAAACTATATTGATTTCTCACTGTTTATGACACCATTGGGAAATCAGGTTTGCCTTGTGCTAGAAGGCTTTGAAACAATGGGGTAGGAAAGAAGGAGGGAAGGAAGGAGGGAGAGAAGAAAGGGAAGGAGGGAGGGTAAAAAGGGAAGAAGGAAGGAAGGAAGGAAGGAAGGAAGGAAGGAAGGAAGGAAGGAAGGAAGGAAGGAAGAAAGGAAAGAAGGAAGGAAGGAGACATAAGAAAACCTACTAAAATATTTTTACTTCAAATTTGGCTTTGTATTTTATTTATTTTTAATGAACTTATTGTACAAAACAATCCTATTTAGGGAAATAAGAAAACATATATCTGTTTATTTTTACAAAAGCAAAAAATAATAAATCAGAAACTAATGTAATTAATTATGTACAGGAATAAATGTAGAGTAGATCAAAATGTCAACTTTCCTGAATTTGCTAAGTGTGTTTATGTAAGAGAATGTCCCTCTCCTTAGGAAAGACATACTGTAATTTTAACAGATATGCAGCCTACTGTCCAATGGTTCAGATAAAAGAAATTATAATAGTGTATGTATATGTGTGAGAGACAGAGACAGCACTGGGGAGATATAATAAAGCCAGTTTTGCAATCTGTTAAAAAATTGGTTGCTTAAGATTAGTCTTTTTTTCCTTACAGAATATCTATTACTTCTTGCTGCTGAGCTATAAGATTTTCCCTCACTCTTAATATCTATTTTTCATCATTGATGGAAACTTGATAATTTGCTGATTATTCATCTTAGACATTATATTGTTTATGTTTAATAAGGGTTATTTTTGGCATATTTTCTATTTGGTAGATGTGTTGCAGATAGTTTGTTGTTACCAGATTTATCGCCTGGTCTCTCATGTACCTTCTTGTAAAATGAATACTGCTGGCCTTAAATTACCTCATCTGCAGAATAAGAACATTTGAGTAATCCCTAGATAACATCTCTAAGACCTTTCTGCACCCCCCCAAAAATTCTCTTACATGTTATACTTCCTCGATTTTACTTTTAATGCAAAAGAAATGTAAGTATCTTATCCACTGTATTACTAGAGGAGAAAAGGCAATGCATTTGTGTTCATAATTGAGGTAAAATGAAGTTTGTTGTCATGCTTATTACTTTCTACATAATTTTAATTTCCTAATTGAGCCTGGAACTGAAAGAAGCTTATTATAACTAGGACTCTAAAAATACTAACTCATGCCTAAGATTCCTTGCATTCTCACAAGTGAAAGGAAATTGTTGAAATAATTGATTTGTTGCCAGTCGAATGCTTTCAATTTTTATTATTTCTCAGCACCGGCTTGTATAGTCATTGTTACGCAGCTTTGCCGCAGTGCTAATTGGGCATTTGCTAAAAATACTCAGTAGCACAAAGAAATGATGTGCAGGACAAATGCTTTATAGTTTGCTACAGTCTTTCGATGCTAACCAATGTTTATTTGTTTTGTAAAGCAATGGCTAAATAATGTAAAAAGCAAATATATTTCCTCTTCTTTGTCTTTCCCAAGGAGAATATGAAAAGAACTGAATGCAAATGGAGCTGAGAAGGTGTGTGAGCAGTAGGCCTTTGACCTTTGGCAGACAGGGTCTATCACAGGGTCTCAGAGGCTAGAGGGCAAAAGGCTCAGAGCCCACTACTCCAATAGCCTGCAAAATCCACAGATGCAGTTTGATTCCTCTTCACATTAGTAACTCTCACAGCTACCCGGTGCCATAACAGAAAGCCTACCTTAGAAAAAAAATTGATATGTAAAATTTTAATAGGAAAGCAAGAAAGAGGCTCTGATGTTTATCTTCTAGGTCCCTGAGTCTGCATGCCCTATGAACCTAAGTGTTCTCTGTCAGCTCCAAAAACACCACAAGAAGAAGCTGACAGGGATCAAACATGAATGACAAGCAAAATGCTACAAGGTGGCCAAGGACTGCTGCACCCTAGCAGAGAGGCTCGGGACAGTGCCATCATCTCCCTGGAGGACAAGCCTTTATATGCCCCTCTCCAGAAGGCTGCCTGAAGCATCAGGCAGTCATGGCAGGTGGGGGACAGGGTTGCCAGAACGAAGGCCTGGAAGGACCCTGGAAGAGGCAATTCCTTTATCCAGGTCTCCACACAGTCACCCTTCCACCTGGACCTCTCCCCTTCCTCTGTCCCTGAGGGTCTGGCCTTCCCAAAGGACTTTTAATCTCCTGATTCTTCTTGAGTTGACACAGACCAAGTTCCCCTCAGGCATCCCAGTTAGAGTGTGGGGACTATATTTTACAGAGTATAAAATTATATTGATACTTTTAAATAAAATCAATGATGTATTTTAGGCTTAAGTTGAACAAGCTCTACACTGAAGTGGAAATCATTTTTTAAAGTCATTTAAAACTCACCAATTAAACATAGTTTTATTTCAATTATTCAATAACCATGTATTAAATACTTTTTATACCCTGGCTGGTTTGGCTCAGTGGATTGAGCGTCGGCCTGCGAGCTAAGTGTCGCTGGTTCGATCTTCCAGTCAGGGCACATCAGAGAAGGAAAACTCTGACTCCAAAAAACCTCCGCTGCCTTGCGGCATACCTCTTCAGGGGAAAGGCTAAGGGAGTAAACCCCGACAGAAAATCCGGAGCCGGAGTCCCTAAGGCGGTTCGATGTTGTAGTCAACACCGGCAACTCCTGCGGCGCACCTGAAGCCAAGCTGTACTGACTCCGTCTTTCCCTTGAACCCTTCAGCTGTGAAGAGAGGGGGGGTCTGCTGCATGGGCAACAGCAGACCCTCCATATCACCCTGCCCAGGCTCTGTAGCTTCAGCTTCACTGGAGAGGACACTCCAGCGTCATCGCAAGATGTCGATTCAACACGGGAGGAGACAGATACCGTGTCACTCCCGAGTCGGACTGCACAGCCATTCTCGGCGGTGCAGATAGACTCTTAAGAAGCTACACCATCGTCTCTCGAGACGGACGGCTGCCGACAACGACAAATACTTTTTATACTCCAGGTTCTGTGCTCCACAAGACAAGTCTCTGATCTCAAAAAACTTACAGGTAAAACACTTAAGAAAAATTTAACTCTCTAAGTATGATACATTTTTTAAATATAAAAAATATTAATCTGTGGTGGTTGAAATTTTTAAATGTGTTATACTGTGAAAGAAAGACGTGTATAAATGATGAAAATGCCAAGAATATAGTTTTTAAAAATATTTACAAATAACAAGTGATATTGGTCTTAGAGACACTTTGAGAATAGTCTCAAAAATATATTAATAATGATGCTTTCTTCTAAACCTTTTTTAATATTTCATATACATGAGCATATTATAATTTACTATGCTACTTTAATTTAGTGTGCTGTTCTATAGCGAACATCCATGTTAAAATGAAATCTATAAGTCCAGTAATCCTCAAGATGAATATGTTAGAATATTGCTCTTTTGCAGAAAATATTTTTATTTTCTTCTATGCCATTCAGCAACTTTAAGTTTTTAAGATTCAGACATGTAGCTGGTGTTGACAATGTTGTTAATCTTCCTACACAGACATTCAGGGGAAAACTACCAAGACATGGTAGGAAAAAGTTAACGTCATTAGAAAATGACTTCTACTCAAACAATATTGTTATTGTCTAAATGCCAAGGTCTTCTTGGAACTGCATAAGTTTTCAAGATATCAAGCCCTACTATTTATTAACCAATAAGCTGTTCTTGCTTTCTAAAATATTCTCTGTTTCTCCCTAAGAAATGTTATCTTTGAAAGGGAGGTTAACCTTATTTTTAAAGTATTGCTTAATAAAATTATTTTTTCTATAACTGATTTTTAAGTGTAATATAAAAGTTTATTTGTTAGACTTATAAAGAACAAGCTCTACATTAAAGGTGAAAATAATTTTTTTTAAATCAGTTAAAACTCACCAATTAAAAAATAGCTTTAGGAAGACCACCCTCATTGATTTAAAAAAGAAAATCTATAATCCAATCATAAAATAACAAATAACCCAATTAAAAACCAGGCAAAAAATCTGAATAGACCTTTCTCCAAAGAAGATATATAAGTGGTCAATAAACACATGAAATGATTCTTACTACATCAGCCATCAGAAAAATACAAATCAAACCCAGAAGATACCTTTACCTCCCCTCACTAAAATGACTATAATTCAACAGACAGATTATAACAACAGTTTGCAAAGGTGTAGAGAAATTGGAATTTTCATATTTCTTTGGAAAGTAGGTAAAACGGTGCAGCCACTCTGAAGAACAGTTCATATTCAAAGCAATGAAAATCAGGGACCTACAACCAATATTACTCTACCCTGCAAAGCTATCACTTAGGATGGAAAGATAGATAAAGAGCTTCCCAGAAAATAAAAAGCTAAAGGAATTCATCACCACCAAACCAGTATTATATGAAATGTTAAAGGGTCTTCTTTAAGAAAAAGAAAATCAAAAATATGAACTATAAAATGGCAATAAATACATACCTATCAACAATTGGATCTAAAAAACAAAACAAACAAGCAGAATAGAAACAGAATCGTAGATTCAGAGAACATTTTGATGGTTGCCAGATGGAAGGTTGGTTGGGGGAATGGGAGAAAAAAGTGAAGGGATTAAGAAGTGCAAATTGGTAGTTACAGAATAGCCAAGAGGATGTAAGTACAGCATAGGAAATAGAGTAGTCACGGAATATGTATGCATGACCCATGGACGTGGACAATTGTGTGGGGATTGCCTGAGGCAGGAGGGGAGGCTGGGTGGAGTCGGGAAAAAGGTGAAAAATTGGGACAGCTGTAATAGCATAATCAATAAACTATGTATTTTTAAAAACTTTTCATCCCCTAAATATTGAGTTCCTTATAAAAAGCAAGTCAACTCCCAGGTACATACCCACAAGAAATGAAAACAAATGTTCACACATAGCGTTTGAAAATGAACATATAAAATGCGGTACATCCAAATGATGGAATGTTATTCAGCAATAAAAATGGGTGAAGTATCTATACAGGCAAAAATATGAATAACCTTGAAAATATTATGCTAAATGAAAGAAAATACTCTCAAAAGATTATCTAGTATAGATTCTATTTATATAAAAGTTTCAGAACAGGCAAATCTATGTAGATAGAAAGTAGATTACTGATTGCCTAAGTCCAGAGCTGGGAGTGAGGGAAATGGTGAGTGATTGCTAAAGAATTTATGCAATAGTTTAATTGGAGTGATGAAAAGTTAAAAAAATGATTGCAGTGATTGTTACACAATTCAGTGAATCTACTAAAAGCCTTTGAATTGTACACTTGAAATAGGTGAATTATATGGTGTGTGAATTATATCTCAATAAACCATTTTAAAAATATCTGAATTGTACGAAATGTTCAAAATTTACAATTCTATTCTTCCCTAGTATATATATTATCTCAAAAAATAGTTGGAAAAGAGTAACTAAATAGAAGTGACCATTGGGGTTACTTTAAAATATACAAGATCCATTTATAGTGAACACACTTATTGAATAAAAACTATTCTATTAAAAACCTAAAAATAAGTTTATACTCAAATAACATTTTCTAACAGTGTTCACTATTAATTTATCTGCATTTTTTTCTCTGAATCATTAAATAATTATTACTTCAAGCCAGATTTGGCACAAATTTTTATAGTGTGTAGTGTGTATTACTGGCGATCTATGGGAACAAATTTTTTAGTGTTTTTTAAATGTTAAACTATTAGTGTGCCAATTTTCTAATATGTGTTAAAGCAATGCAATTAGAATACTATTACCAAAAATATTAAAATACCCTTATGTTCCTGGATAAAATTATAAATACATATACTAGTGATATATGTTTAACGTGTTTTAATAAAAATAAGTAGCATGGATTAGAGAAATCAATATTTTTAAATGCCTAAGTGAAATACTTTGGTTATACCTCATAAATAAGAACGTCTGCCAACTTAACTAAGAGTTTGCTCTAAAGAAAAGGAAAGGAAAATTAATTGAATTCCAAAAACTACTTAAGAAATAGGGGAGCATCTTAGCAGATGTGACGCTAAAAGCACACTTGTCTGTTTGCGACTCTGCACTGAACGAAATGTCAGATGGAATGGTCACTTTGGACACAGGCTGTGACAGCCGTTCACTGACACCACATCGCAAAGAGGAAGCAGCGGAATTACAAAAAGCAAGCGCCACAGGCAAAACAAAAATTAGAAGCACACTGGTAACTAAACTAAAGAAACTAAAACTAATGAAACTAAACTGTGCACTGAATCTTAGGGGGGGAAATTCTGAAATTTTTGCACACCAAAAAAAGGGGCTTGAAGGGATTTATTGCACTGAAAGTTTGCTTCATCAAAGACCACAAATCATTCACAAACATTTAACTCATGGATAGTTTCCATGGTGACACAGAAGGCCCAAAATGGAAACAATTTTTATAGGTTCTTAACCCACATAATGACCAAAGCTGTCTAGAATAATGGTTACACTCAATATATAATGGCCATAAGCAATTCCACAGAAAAGTAATTTTATTAACAATAAAGAAATGATAAATCACAGTATTCTAAAGCAATACACACAAACACTGAAACAAAATAACACTTCCATATTTCTTAAAGTGTAGACTATTTTTATGCAATTGTTGATTCCGTTCCTTTTCTTTTATATATTTATTTTTGACTCACTGTGGTTGAATAGAACCAACATAAGCTGCTGCTGTGGTATTTATGCATTCGGTACACATTTCCTACCAGATAGTTTATGAAACTACATTTATAAAGACATTCTTATTTATAAGTTTGGCTATACACACAAAGAATAAAAGGTATTATTACAGGGCACTGATGAAGTGATATTTGACTCTAGTTATTCGTGATCTGGATTAAATAATCACTAAGACTCTTTAGACTTCCCTCCTCTTTCATTTAGTGGAAAGAAAATTGCTGTACTATTTGATGCCACCAACATAGCCCTTTCTAGATGGGAGAATTGCTGTAATTAATTCGCCTGCTCTTTGGATTTCTCTAGCCTATATTCCTTTCCATGCTGGAAAGAAAAGACAGAACACAAAGAATGGATTATTTGAGTTGACACACAGTGCAACTCTCCTTATCCTGTCCCACCTTTAATACTGCTACATAAATTGAGAGCAAAATGCTTTATAGATTTCCTTGTAGGAGTCCCAGGTATACTACCTCTGAGCAGATAGGATCTAGTAGTTTATTTCACTCTCTCTTGCATTAGTCCCAGAATGAATAAAACCCAAGGAGTAGGACTATGAAATAGCTCACCTTCCCCCTATCATTATTCTGTAATGCTAAACATCATCATGATGCTCTTTATCCCCAATTATATGTATTAAATAACAAGACAGTGAGTTCAGTTCTGTTAATTATTACTCTGTACATATTGAATGTTGGGTTTCTTAATATAAAAGATGATCGATCATATAAAACACCTTTAAGGGAATTGGTTGAAAGCAGACACATTCTTTTCATGTTTGTGATAAATTTTTTCACCCAAAAGATATTTACTGGGTTGATATTTTAATCCAGAGACTACTACACAACCCACTGCTTTCACTAACAAAAATATCTAGTGGTAGCAGAAGAAGTAGGTTTCCATAGCAGTAGGGCTGCATTGTTAGAATAAGAGTAAAAAAATAAGTAAAACAGCTACACAAAAAAAACCCATGAAAGAAAAAGGATGAAAAACAAAACCACTGGAGATGAAAGAAAGGCTCTCATTGTGAGAAACTGAGTTGAAGATGATAAAACTCTGATAGAAGAAATAATTTAGACATTATATGAATATTTAATAATTGCAAACATTTACTTTTATTACACATTTTAAGGCTTTCCATATATAAATGTACTCAGTCCTCATAGCCCATCTGAGTGACATTATGTACACATTAGAAAGCCCATCACCACAAGCAAAATAATATAAATATCCATTACCCACAAACTTGTTATTATGTTTGCCTTTTCTCCTGCTCAGGTAAACATTGAGTTGCTTTATGTCACTATAAATACAGTTGTTACTGTTTTAAGATTTTTTTCTCCTTCTAATTCTAACATTTGTGACAGTTCCAGGGCAACTTCAACTTTTCTATTATTCTTCTCATTATGAATTATGTGTTCCAACTTCTTTATATGCCTAGTAATCTTCAATTTAATAACTAACATGATGAATTTTGCCTTGTTTGGTGCTTTATTCTGCGGTGCAGTTAAGGTTCTCAGATACAAATTAAGTTGGATTTGTTTTTGTTTTTGTTTTTGTTTTTGGGATCTGGCCTTTCTGATTTTTTTAAAGCATCTCCACAGAGAAACTCAGTCTAGAGCTAGTAATTTCCTAGTACTTGGGCAGGAAGTTTCTAGTCTGGCTGGTGAAAACGGCAACTATTCCCAGCCCTGGGTGAGTGCCAGTCGCTGTTCTCTCAAATGCTGCTGGTTGGTTGCTTCCCAGCCTTGGTAGTTTTCTTTGCAGGCATGCCCTGCTCAGTGCCCTGCTCGGTGCTCAAGGCTGCATTCTGCCCATCTCTGGGGCTCTAAACCTGCAGCTCTCTTGTCTACAGTAGCTCCTTGGCCTACCCCCAAACAAACTTCCCATTTAACTCCTCAACTCAGGGAGCACACAGGGCTGGCCTGGGTTCCATCATCCCGTCCTGTAACCTGCGGGCAATAAACTGGGGAAGCGGTAACATTCGTTTCATGTGCTTCCAGGGATCACTGCTTCGATGCCTGATGCTCAGTGTCTTGAAAACGGTTTTTATATGCTATCTATTTTTATTGTTTTTGTATTGCTCTCTTATTTTTGGTTTTATCAAGAAAGAGGGTATGTTCAGCCCCTGACATTGTATCTAGAGCAGAGAAGGAAGTTCTCCTTAACCTTTTAATAAAAACAACTGAAGGAACAAAGACCAAACCTAAACACAGTGCAGGAGAGAGCAGGAAAGGGCTGAAAAATGTCCTCTTCCCTGCTTGTTTAATGATGTGCAGTAGCTGATAGATTAGCTTTCAATTTGTGCTGTTATAAATTACCACAAATGTAATGGCTTAAAACAACACAAACTGATTATTTATAGTTATGTGGGTGAAAAATCGGGCCCAAGTCTCAGGGGGTTAAAATCAAGATGTCTGCACGGCATTTTTTTCTAGATACTTCAGGAAAGACCCCACTGCCTTGCTTCTGACACTTCTAAAGACCAACTGAATTCCTCATCCCTGGGCTTCCTTGCCCCTTTCAAAGCCAGCAGCTTGATATCTCTTTGCCCATTCTTCTGTAGTCACTTCTCCCTGGACTACAGCAGGGAATAGATTATCTGCTTTTAGGGATTCGTGGGATTAGATTGTGTCCAAACAGACCACCTAGTATACTCTCAACCCCCTCACGATCCTTAAGGTAGCCATATCTGTGAAGTCCCCTTTGTCATTTAAATAAAATAGGCACAGAATCTAAGGATTAGAATATGGATATCTTTTAGGAGATCATTATTCTGCTCACCACAGCTAAGATCTTATGACTTAAAATTTATTACTCATTGCTAAGCAATGAGAATGATAGTCGGAGAAATCCTTTTAAAAACATTTAATCAAACACAAATTTTTAAGAAAAGATATTTGCCAGTTTTTCTTTTCCACATATTTAATGAAAAAAATTAATAGGCAGACTGCTTTCTCTACACATCCTACTGGTAAGCCCTCATTTCTTGGCCTCTCATGCCGGTTCCTTTTCAGTTACCAAAATTAAATAACGAAGTCTAACATGGAATAATAATATGTTTTATATATTTCAGGGTTGCCAAGAGTCCTAATTTTTTTTTAACATTGGTTAATACTGTTTCTCAAACCAATTTCATTAGTAATATCAGTAATATAACAATAGCCAATATTTATTCAACACTTACCATAAGCCAAGCATCTGATTTAACATGAATAACTCTTTTGCATATAGTTACTATCATTACTCTCATTTTATGAATGAAAAAAATGATGCAGAGAGGATAATCTCCCTAATGTTTTAGAAACTGTTTGAGTCAAGATTGGATCCAAGTCAGAGTAATCTGCCTCCAGCACCTGCACTCTTGATAACTATTTTCATTGCATTTACTATTTTTGGAAGACAAACTATGCCTTAATATTTTGTTTATTCTTTCAAAGCATCTAACACAGTACTAGCACTTAAGCATATAACACTTCCTTGATCGATGAATATTTATTCCTTTTGTTTTTAACTCTTAAGCCATTTACATAGATTCGAAAGCCCAAATGTGCCCCCTTGATTTGGTTGGAAGTGTCTGGGAATGTAACATATAACTACCATCACATACTGATACAATAGAAAAATAGTGTCATATAGTTACTACAAAAGCTAGTCAGCATTATTGGGATGTGTCATTATAGCTCACTGAGATTTGTTGCTTTTTGCCTCACAAACATACATATATGTACACCTGAATCTGGAATACTGGGCATGATCTTTATCTTTTAGTCTTGAAGGGTAAACTTTGACATTGTTTTCACTAGAATGGTAGAAAGCAGAGAATCTTGCAAATTGCACTAATGGTTGATATTGGATATTGTGGGCAATGGTGAACATCATCAGAACATAATAGGTTGGGGAGGGCTCCGTTTAGCTCAGGTTTCTCAAACTTTTGTTTCTCTCGATTAGGAAGGAAATATTTCACTGATTACTTGAGCTCATTTCTATACTTGCATGTATTTTAGGTCCATCATCCAAAACAAAATGACTTGAAAGACATTTCTGACCTATGTTAGTTGCCCAGGGTTAACATAACAAATTATCACAAACTATATAGATGAAAACAACAAATTTATTCTCTCATGGTTCTGGATGCTAGAAGGTTTCAGCAGGGTTGGGTTTTCAGAGGGCTCTGAGGGAAGATCTGTTTCACGTCTCTCTCCTAGCTTCTGGTGTTCCTTGGCTTGTAGCTGTATCACTCCAATCTCTGTTTCCATCTTCTCAAGATGTTTCCCTGTGTGTCTGCCTCTGTGACCAAATTTCCCTATTCTTATCAGGGTACCAGTCATATGGATTAAAGTCCACCATAATGACCTTAAATTGATTATATCTACAAAGGCTCTATTTCCAAATAGGATCAAACTTCCAGGTACTGGAGATTAGGATTTCAAAAGATCTTTTGGAGGGTATACTATTTAACCTATAACACTTCCCTATGTGTTAAAGAATTTACAAATTATGTTAAGAATCACTTAAACCAAGATTCCATTTAGGCCCAATTATCTGGGTACTTTATAGAATTCAGTGATTTGGTTTTATTCTGAAGACCACCATCTCAGGTATCCAAAGCCCTGATAGAAATAAAGAGAAATGCTTAGTTTAAACACTGGTCATTCAATTGTGAAATGTATAATCCTACCTCCTCAATACCATTTATGTATTATTCATCAGCCATGTAAAGTTTGTATCTCTTTTTCTCTTGTATTATCTGGTTACCCCAGGTTCCCCTACATTTTGATTTAACTACTACACCATGATGCTTATATACAATAACAATAACTATATATATATATATACATATATATATATATATGTATGGTAGCATCATTTCAATTTTGATCTCCTTTGCTCTCTAATGTTGATTATAGCCAATGTGAAGGAAAGAGCTATCAATTTTGTCTCCAGGAGAGAAATTCCCCTCTCTGCATTTCACTCTGAAGACCTAGAATATATTATAATATAACAATATAGCAAATGTTTGTTATTAATACTCTTTATCTAATTAATAAACCTGCAGAAAAAGCCAAAAAACTCCTTCAGGCTCTATGAAACTGCTTAACCATCTCAAAGTCAGGTTTCTTCACACAACTCTTCTGATTCTTAACCTTTCAATTGCTCAAAAAGCACTAAAGTGTTTGCTTGGGCAACTTCTCTTGTCTAACTCTGAATATAAAAAGGATAGTAGCACATAGAACCATCGCATTCTTAATCAAATTGTGATTTATGCTCTTGAAACTGGGCAATAAAAATTCGGATGGACTTTTCTGTAAATTATGCCTTTTTCACTGCAATTCACTCATCATTTCTCCAGTTTTCATCTTCTGTGCAATCAGAAATCTCAGACATTATTGTGACATTATACTTGCAGAAATAAATTTTAAAAGGAAGCATGATTAATTTTGCCTCAATCCTTTTCTAAAAAGTTCAAAGGAAATATTTCAAAGTTTGCAAGTATTTTTGCAGCACAGAATATGTGCATTTATTAAGTTAGATATCCACCACCAAAGAAAAGGGAAATATTGAGAAACTGTACAGCAGAAGGAAGAAATTTAGTCAAAATTAAAGGTAAAAGAATTCAATTAAACATTTTTTAGCTCAGTCAAATAGTCCTAAGGATGAAGCTAGCCATAATATTGTTAAGAATTAGATCTTAAAAAATTGAACAATATAATTAATCTATATAAAGTAGTTTGGAGTCCATAGCTCATATCTTTAATGAAGAAACATGGTAGAGTTATTTTCTGGAAATAGCCAGATAATTTTATTTTTAATCTACATAAATTCCACCAAAAATAACTTTGCACAGACACCATATAGCATAACATTCAAATCAAGGGCTCTAAAGTTAGGCTTCCTGGATTCAAGGCCAGACATTGCAATTTAATAGTCAAATGATCTTGGGCAAATTAACTAAATTTCATAAACCATCCTTAATTTTCTTGTCTGTAAAAGAGAGACAATAAGTAGTACCTGCCTCACAGGTACGTTTCAGCAGATGTAATGGGATTAGACTTGTAGAGTATCATAGTAAGTGCTCCATAGGTTATCTATTATAACATGCCTTACAGTGATATGTTAGGTAAAGCACTTAAAACATAAAATATGGAGCATAAAAACTAAGGAAAGAAAATGCTACAAAATATTAACAGTGATTAACATCAGCATAGTACAAATATGACTGATTATTTTCCATTTTGCAAAAAATGTTAAATGCAATTATATTTAAAACAAAATACAATTTTATGAACATCAATAGAGAAAACTGTTACAATAGAACATTTATTTTCAACATTTTCTTTATGGAAATCTCCAATCTCTAGAAACTAACATCTTCCCCCAAACACACCCACTTCTCACCCCAAAATGAAGCTTTACCAAAGACTAAACCTCACAGTGCACATGCAGAGAACTCAGTTAATGGCATTGATTCAACCACTCTATTAAGGTTCAGAGTTCTGTTTGAAAACATCCCTAGAATTAGAAATTCACATTCTGTAGAACTCAAGAGAAATAGAGTTGATTCATTTGTATGAGATATGGATTGGTTTTATTATATCAAAATGTTGGATTTGCTTATAATATATTATTCAAATGTGACTTTATTAAAATTAACTGGTATTGATTGAACATTGCATTAGGGAATTGCAAAAAGTAGATATTCTTTTAATATGAAGGATGGCTTTTTCAAGTCAGCTTCAATATCTCAGAATCTAACTAAAAAATTGCAGTGATTTTTTGGTGGGAGAAACAGGTAAAACTGATTTTTTTATTTAACAGTAAGAAATTTAAAAATGATTTAAGGCAGTTTGCATAAATACATCTAACAGAAAAACTATGTACATATAAGAGAAACCTCTTGGAAAGCTGACTTATATGTTACAATCAGTGGATTTATGAATAAATCATTTTGAAAGTATACAAAAACCACACATAATTATCATGTTAAAGTTAGTAGTTATTTTTACATAAATTTTAAAACAATATTTTGTTTTAAAAAAGGGAGAGTGGGAGTTACACATAAAGATAGATAAGAGGCTTCTGATAAAATTTTCTAATAAGGTTACAAAAGATTAAAGTGTGGTCATGACCAGTGAAATTTAATCTGGGTTAGTTTCCTTTTTTTAAAAAAGGTGGCTCATACATTCCCCTGGACTTTGAAAGAATAAACTATTAAAAGCATATTGTTTGCATAGACTCCTCTGCAGATGTGTCAACAGAGAAGATATAGTGAATAGCAGCCCACACAGTGTGTGTCCCCAATGACATTTTCTATAGGTAAAACAAAGAAAAAATATGCATCAAAGATGTCATAAAGTGACAGAAAGTCATAAATAGAGAGGGGGATGTTAAGAATAGTATAGGAAAGGGCAAAGCCAAAGAACTTATACGCACGACCCATGGACATGAACTAAAGCAGGGATTGCTGGAGGGAATGGGGCTACCAGGTAGAGGGGGCAAAGAGAAAAAAATTGGGACAACTGTAGCAACATAATCAATAAAATATACTTTAAAAAAGTATTTTTAAAAAGAAATAGAACATTCAACTTGGACTTCTTGTCCCTCACCCAAGCTCCTTTAAGTTTTCACAATCTGTGAGAAGAAGGGGTAACCACAGACAGACATGTCTTGAAGATGATATATGGAGTTTTAAGCAATGACGGCACACAATGTCATTTTTTTCACCTGCAGACAGGCAACTCCTCTTTATCTATCTCCCCGAAACCTCTCAGTCTCAATAGTGCCTACATCAGTACAAGGTATGAGCAACCCTGTAGGCACATGTACTTGCGAAGAACATTAACATAAAGAAGTGAAAAAAAAAGTGCCAGTTTACTCCCTATAGAGATTTGTGACACCAAACTAAATGAGAAAGCACTACTGAAATATTATTGTTTGAGCCATCATTCTGAAATTTTTACAAGGTCAAATGCAGACAAGTCAGTGTTAGACTGAAGATCAAGTGCAGACACCTCTAGTAGGGAAGGTGAGACAGATTTTTATGCCCACCCAAGAAGCAAATGCACAATTTATGATATTTGTCATCTCCCAGAATACTGAGCATGTTTTATGTTATTTTTAACTACAAAATATTCTCATTCCCATAAAATCCTTTTTTAAAAGTTACTTATTTGCAAAATGTTGAGAAACCTGTGTTCTGTTCTTGGCAAATAACTTTGGCATTAGCAGATGTTTGTCCACACTGTGATCCAGAAAGAATAAAAAAATATTTCAAGGTCAGAGCTATCTGAAAAAAAAAAACAGTAAATGACAGATGAAGAAATTACAGGAAGTGAGGGATGAACAAGGAGAGCAGGAACCAATGATTCTGTCACTGACTTACATTGAATTCAGTGGTGTTCATTCAGGAGCAGGGAAGGCCAGTAGCCGAGCAACATTTATTCTTATTGGTTTTTATTATGAATGCCTCACCTAGGATCATAAAATTTTAGCAAAAAGCTTCATAATTAGGTTAAAGTCAGCACACTTAATTCCAGCTTTGTGAAATGTTGCAGAATCTTTTCACTACTATTCACTGAGATAAAATAATGTTTAAAACTGATTAAATCCAAACTCCATTCTGCGAAACAGAATATTCACCCTGAGAAACAAGCAACAACAGAAATTTATCCAATGTCAACTTGCTGGAACAAAAAGGGATACCTTTGCTGTTATGAAAGATATCGCTGAAAGGAACAGTGAAGTCTGTTCCATCCAGACAAAACACATATTAAAGGAAACGCCAGACAAATGCTGCTCTTTTACAAATTTGTTTAGATATTGCTTCCATGTACTTGGTTAATCTGAGGATTAACTCATGCCCCAGAAAAAGAAAAAATGAACACAATGTTAAGATTATCGAGGAGCTAAGATAAAATCTACTAAGTGATTAATTTGCTCTAATTAAAAGTAATTCTGTAGAAGCTTTTGGATATCTAATGGTCTGTAACAATACCATACACATGTTCCCTGACCATCTCTTGCCTGGGATTTAACAGTGATTCCAGCACTTACTAGTGCTTTCTAATGCTTATCTGATATTGCGTATGTCAGCTTGGTAATAAACATCCAGGTTAATTTCCAAGTCTCTGTGCTTGGAGATGGGAATCAAGTGAACAGACCTATTAGCCCAGGGAGAAGCACAATTTTTATTTCCTGCTAGTAAGTTCAGGGAGACAAATAACCTGACCCAGATTCAAGTGTTCCAGGAGGTGGCCATTAGTTACCGTTGGCCCCTGAGGCAAGAAGCTGTAGTTTTCACAGCTGGCCCAGACCCTTTGTCTCCCTCTTCCAGTGGTCTGGGGACTTGAGGGTGTCAGGAGCACACAGGCCCCGGGGACAAAGACAGAAAGTAGCTATGATGAGACTTCTTACTTACCCAGACTAAAGGGGAAGTTCATTTTCTCCAAATTGGCTGAGAAATAATTGGAGATATTCCTTAAAAATTAAAGACAATTCCATCTTCAACAGGGAGGTGTTTCATAAAGCAAAGATTTTGACACAAATTTAATATTTTGGCCTGTATGAATTACTTAGGTTCATGTAATAACTAGTCCCTAATTACTTTTTTTAGGGAGCCACTCAATATTATAACTATTTTTCAGAGATACCTCTGAGTACTAGATCCTAAATCTCTTAAAAGCAGAAGCTTTATTTTACTTGCTTTAGTAATCTTTGCAGCATCTGACCAACACAGCACCATGAACAAAGGCTTATTACTGTTCTCAGATCTCAGCACCATATCTCACTATTTCCTCACCTCTTGTGATGTAGAAATTAGATCCTATGTCCATTAGGTGTAGGTAATTAATTCCATAGGCTCCATTTCCAGGATTTACTTCTCTTTCAGCCCCTACCTTCAACCATTTTCTCCAGGTCTAGTTTTTTGGGTTCAAGGGTTGGTTTGTTTGTTTGTATGCCAATCCTACTGCTGTTTGGTGATAAGA
This sequence comes from Furipterus horrens, assembly GCF_987537825.1. NCBI lineage: Eukaryota > Metazoa > Chordata > Mammalia > Chiroptera > Furipteridae > Furipterus > Furipterus horrens. The sequence continues at coordinate 25,402,202 of NW_028327180.1, read as the reverse complement.
GAGGTAATGGGGAAGATGCAAGCATGGGAGCTCATCAAAAATACACCCCATTTGTAATGGAAAGTTATCGGGAGAGCAGAACAAGAAAAGTCAAGGAAGGTACAGCAGGAAGGAAAAAGTATATAGAACACAAACCAAAGTGGTGCCTCAGGGATGTTCTAAACATAGGGCCAGAGTTCCTGATATAAAACGCAATAACCTAAAATTTACTGTACAATTTGGTCTCTATGTTCTGAGAGTCAGCAACCTACCATCACTTGTGATATTTACAGACACTAGTGAAATGAACACAGCCTGAGGCTTTCTGTTGGGATCTTCACTGAAATACACCCACGAACATGAACGTCCCAGGAGCTCCTGTTTTTAAGGCCAGAAATAAAAAGGAGAATTGTTGTTCAAGTTGGACTCCTCTCTTTACCTGGTTAGTATAATCTTTCATAAAATAAACTAGAAGATCGTCATGTCAGTCTTGTGGAGAGATATGACAGAATCAATGGCCACTAACTTGCTAATAAACTTACAACCAAACAAGCTATTTTTTTTCTGTCCATGTGATTGAGCATTGTTAAATTGTTTTAATATCCACTGGCATTTTATCTAGAGCTATTATTGCAATTTCCTCAAGAGTATTTTCAAAACAATACTGAATTTTGTGGAAAATATGATAATGATTGGGCTTTTTAAATTTATTGCACTAGTTGGAAAATAAAGTTTAATGTTCATAAATGTTTATCATTGAAATTTTTTATCTGCTTTAATGTGATAGTTCTTCTCATGTCATATGTCTATTCAAAAAATGTATTAATACATCTATACAATGCAAAAAAGTGTTCAGAAGCAAACACCAAGTAGGAATCTAATCTGGAAAAATTAATGTTGTTTATTTTTGAGTAACTATAACTTTATAATATTAAATGTCTGTACCATAGTGATAGGTATTACATCTGAACGTGTATAACTTACCTAATGGATCATTCCATAAAATATGATGAAAGATGAGTTAAAGGCACTCTTGACTTTCTTTTTGGTTTGGTCATATACTATACAAACAAGTCTTTAGTGTATTAATGATTCTCGTTTGTCAGGTATAGCTCTTACCTTAAGATGATCTATGGGGTAGGGAGAGATAGAAGAAGAAAAGTCATGGAGTATTGAACAACCCAAAGAATAATGTAAGGAAATTATATTTTTCAAGTAACATAAATTTTAGAATTTTTTTTGTTAGACCATATTTCAATATATACTTATCACCTCCAGTTTCTCTTCTCACTTTCTTTTCAAACCATTTCAATTGGATTTTAACCCCCACTATTCCAATCAAACTGTTTTTTTAAGGTCACTAATGAATGGTCAATTCTCTGTCTCCAGACACAATTTCTCATTTCCTTCTCCTAGCTATATATATATATATATACACACACATATATATTTTTTTTTCTTTTTATTTTTGGATCCCAAGACACTAAAATAGCTTGGTTTCTACCTATATCGTTAGTCACTTCCTTTCAAAACTCACCATGCCTAATAAACACATCAATTTAAAATGTTCAGAAGTGAACCTGCCCCCATCCCCCAACCTATAGCCTTCCTGATCTTGGACATTATCGATTCTTCTGTTTTTCTCGTACCAACATGCAGTCATTATCTGACCACCTCTCTTTGCTGCCACTGCTTATACTATGGTCCAAACCACTGTCACGGCTCATCTGATCTCTGAAACAGCCTCTAATGGTCTCCCTGCTTCTGCTCTTCCCTGTGTAGTGTATTCACCACACATCAACCAGAGCGAGCCTGTTAAAAGGGAAGTTAGGTAGTCTCAACCCTTAAATCTTTCAATATGACCAAAGTCAAAGTACTTACAATGGCATACAAGTCCCTGCCCCTCCGGCTCTTTGTTACTTTTTCGATACCATCCCTTGCAACTCAGTCCCTGGGCTCCCTTTGTTCTAGTCACTCTGGCCTTCCTGTGCTTCCCAGAACACAGGACCTTTGTGATAGATGCTGCCTCAGTTTGGAATGTTCTCCTCCCAAATACACTTATGACTCAGTCCCTCACTATGTTAAAGCATTTCCTAACGGAAGTCTTCCCAAATCACTCAATTTAAAATTACAACACACATTTTGGCACTGCTGGCTTCCTTTAATCTGCTCTAATTTCATCCCCATTCTACTTACAATCTTTCAACATTTATGTAATTATTTGTTTTGGTTATCATCTGCCTCCCCCTTCCCCTTCCCCGAACAGAAGCTCCAGGAGGGCATGGATTTGTAAAGTGTTATTTATAAATTAGGCACTCAGTAAATATTTTAATTAATAAATGATTAATATGTAAGAATAACACACTGCTTACTCATGAAGGCCTGAGAAATAGTACCAACAATGGCCCTGATCACTCTGTTTCTCTACTTCTTATTTCATTCCTCTCATCCTCGATTTTTCTCTTGTCTCAATTGTTTTTCTTCTGAATGACTGTCTGGAAGGGCATGCATCCGCAAAGTTTGGGAACTGCTGATCTAAAAATCTAAAGTCAAATCTACCCCACCCAACAAGGGACTCAACATCTCAACTCAAACTTCCTCAGAATGAGAGAATATGAATAGTTCTGATTGTAAGAAAGTTTCTTAAATAGAAGTGAAATGGTTCTCCCTATATCTTCCAACCTCAGGTTCTGTTTTTGCTTTTAAGGCCATGAATATTTCCCCCTTGTATATGAAATCACTTCAGATATTTGAATTTAAAAATATTTTTCTTCTGTTTTCAAAGTCTTCGCTTCTTTGCAAAATAGCATCCATTTTTTTATTAAATGGTGACAATTTTTTAAACGTAAAATTTATTCTAGGGCCAATTACAGCAGTCAGGCACGGTATTAGTAAGCACATCAAATGCATTATCTCATTTAGTTCTCAAAATAATTTAATCAGGTAGGTATTGCTGTTTTCATTCTCACTTTACAGATAAAGATCCTGGGGTTCAGTACAGTTTGTCAACTTGTCCAAGGACACAGAGCAAGAAAGTGGCCTAGCTGGGATTCAATGTCAGGCTCTGTCTAGCCCCAGTGTTGGATTCTAATCTACTACACGTTGCAGTCTCTTGACAAATTACAAAACAATTAAAACATTCAATTGCCCACTACCATTTTATAGTCTGCTTTAAGTTATTTATTGTTTCAAATGATTCTATTTGTTGTGTCTGTCAATCAGGTTTCATGGTAAAGAAGTTCTTTATATTTTCATTTTTAATTTCACACTTCTTTCAAAGGGGCTTGTTTTTTGCTGGGGTCTCCTGTGCTAACAGGCTGACCCTCCAGGAAAATTTTACATTACTTCTTTGCATCCCAAGGATATCACAAAGACCAACTTTTATATTAATGTCTCAGCTGGGTGATTCTGGTTTTCTCAGGAACTGTAAGTTAGACCCCAAACTAAAATAGGACCTAGGGTCAGGCTTCTCATTGCTTACAGTAGCCTTTTTCCCACTTTGACAAATATGAGCTACCTTGTCAAACATTGGGTCAGAAAACAGACATTTAATGTCCACCTTTGACAAAGCTTTAGCTTTTTATGATCCAGAGTTTATGAAAGTTTTTCATAAAAGTTAAATGATATAGATGCATAAATGTATAATATATGTATATTATATACACATATTATAAACAAATGTGTGTATATATTAATGCATATTTATGCATATATACATGTGCAAATTATGTCTTCTGTGGGTATGTGTGTATTAAATATACACATTAATGTCATACATGTATACATAATATATACACATATGGCAATATATCTAATATAATACTTTACATTTGTAGTTAGTATATATACTAATGTAAATGTATTATATATATTATAATTTGGTTCTAGTCTTGAAAACTAACATTGGGATTGGTGAAATTTTTGTGTAGCTGTGACATTGGAAACATCTCTCTTACATATTCCCAAATCTGCTTACACTTTGATTGTTCTGGCCCTGAGTGATTTCTTGATTTTTTAAAAATTTCATGAGGTCCTATTTTAATACCAAACTTCTCCAGAATAATCACTTATTCCTAATTTACTTTTCTATTTTCCAAAATTCAGATTTGAAGTGTTCATCATATATTTGTATTTTTTATGGCTTTAGGTATTTTGCCACTCTTACCTGGAAACTAGGTGCTTCAAGTCCTTTTTGGAATGACATAGCTTAATACCTTAATAAAAATTAATCAATTGCTATATGAATGCATGCTTTCATATATAGAATTTATGGAGTTCTGTTTTCCAACAATAGCCTCCTATAAAATAGTGTTTCTATAGCTAGTTCTTTGGGAATGACCTCTCTCTGATTTCTATGTTTTGGCAGGGGAATGAATTTGATAGAGTATCTTGGTTTTATAAGAAAGAACATTGTATTCTAAAAAAGCACCTCATCCCCCTCAAAAATCTGAACTGAAGCCATGAATTTCACATTGCTCTGTGTGTCATGCTCCCAGCTATCCCATTGGCTATAAACTCTGATGCTGCTTCATATTCTTGATGAGATCATTGCATGGAGACAGTCCCAGTGTTCCTTAAAAAAATAAAATGAAACTGTACATGCTTATCTATAAAAGATGTGTACATTTCTACCTCTCAGTCTTCCACATTCCTCAATATAAATGTTTCAAAACTTCATATAAGCCAACCAAATAGATACTGGATTGTGGAGCATATGTTGGAGACTTCATAAAAATTTTAAGGCTGCTGTTACTCATATCATTGGCAAGGAGAATGCAAAGAAAGTTCCAATCAAATCAATGGTATAAAATTTTACAAAGTATCACTGTTTGGTCGTGAAGTAAGCTTTTTTATATGACACTAAGTGGAAGTAAGAAGTCTTTCCTAGAACAGAGGTAATTTTATGAGTTTAAATCTGTTCTTTGTTTTTTTCAATCTCTTGCTTTAAAACTTACTAACTAATCAGTTGACCAACGCTCTACTGGATATTATATCTACTTGCAAACTAGCAAATTCAATTTTCAACATAACACAAAGTGAAGTGGAATGCTGTGATTTTAAGGGGGCTTTGCCTTCCTTTGTTATATGAACTTGACCCGCTTTCACACCAACGCAGTCTCACAGCTCTTTGTTCAAACTCCCAACATCAAAGGTAAAGAATGGCTTTAGGTTGTGATTTTCTTACCCGAGGAATCCGAATGCATCAAGAAAAATGCTCATTGCAGCTGGGAACAGAAAGAGGTATTTATTTTACAAGTGCCTTCATTCTGTGTAACTCAGCATCACAACAAATGAATTGAGATTGCAATTGAGAGTTGAAATTCTCTTTGTGTCCTATGAATCATGAAGCCCAGCAAGATAACACTTTTAAATATTAGGAACTGATATGGGGGAACTTTAAAGATTACCGTCTCACCTAACATGCCTAGAACCAGAAAGGAGAGAAATATTGTAAATATGAGTGGCTAATGCTTATCTCTATCAGATGTCTGTTAGTCCATTTTTCCACTTAAACACCTCCTCGTGGTTTCTGCAATTTATCTCAGTGTGTATAATAAATAGAACTTTTCTCAGAGAAGTAGGTCCCTGTGACAGAGTGGAGAAAGTACTGGATGGAATTGGGAAGGCTCTGTGGCCTAATTGTAATAAGCATAAGATGTGAAATTCAAGTAGATTTGTATATGAATCTCCAGATGGTCCCTTCCTGGCTGTTTGTTCTTGGACAAATTATTAACTTCTCCTGTCTTCCATTTTCTCATTTGTCAAATAGTCATCAGGACTAAAGTAGACAATATTTTTGAAGTGCATCACACCACGCCAGCCTCATTGTAAGAACCTGATTGGGTGTTATTATTAGATTAGGACATCTGCCATATAGTTTTACATCACAGCTCTCTAGAATGCATAGGTGATCACTTTCAAAATGTAAATAAAAAATTTTTACCAAATGAGCTTCAATAATGGCCAGGTCTCCAGCTGTGTCATTCTATTCATTATTTGCCTCGGGCTTTATCTCATGCTTTCAGTTGATTTAAATAGTGTCCAATTCTTATATAAAAAACTTGTATTTAAAGAGTTGAAAGGTAAGACAAGCAGGAGGTTTGTTAAGGTATTCAGAAATGGCCTGGCTAGGTTAGCTTCCATTTGCCAAAGCAGTAGAAACAAACCTACGAATTTGTTGAAAGATAATACATGTGGGGGCGAAGAGTAGGTAGAGCCTTAGGGGAAGTGAGGAAGCATCAGAACAGGACAGAGCATCAAAGCCTGTATCTTCTGGGTCCCAGAGAAGGAGGAGAAATCAGCATCAGTGAAAAATGGAAAGAACCGCTGGAGATTTTACAAAGGTGAAATGGCTTTATGTTGCAGAGAAGTTATTCCAATAGTTAGGAATTGCATAGAAGAGGCTTCAAAAAAAAAAATTAAATAGAGGTAGCAATTCTTGGTGCACTTGAAAACAAAATGTAAAGAGAATAAAAGAAGGCTGCTTATAATGAAGAAAGAGACGTGGAATAGTGAAGGCCCTTGAAAGAGATTGTGTTGCAACAAAGGGAAGCAGTTTAAGGGAGGATGGCTTCGTGAACTTTGCTGTCTGGTTCCCATTACTCTTCCTCTTTAAAAAATGTCATCCATTTCTTTCAGGGCAGAACATTTTGCCAAATATGCTATTTAAATATTGATTTTAGAGCATTTCCTTGATTTGAAAGCATACTACTAAGATTGGCAAAAATCCAAACTATTTCTTCCTGTACTCTTTGTTATGATTTATACAGGCAGGTTTTTTCTACCAAAGATAAAATGGAAGAAGACCAGAATACAAACTGCATAAAACACACAATTCCGGATAATAAAATGTGTTGGCTGGAGCTATTATGAAGAATAGTTGAGCTATTACTCAAGAGATTCTGATTATGTACACAAAGATGTCTGAAAAGTGATGTTTCTTTTTTAAATAGGAACAGTTGAAGAATAAAAAAGAAGGTTAAGGGAACTCTATATAAAATTAGTTTTTCTTAAGTATGGAAAATTTTTGGCTAATGCCACTGGTATCTCTTATATCACATATACACAGACATTAACTTTTACAGTTTAATGATCAAAGATTTGAGGAAAAGAAGCTGCTAAAGACAAAAGTACTCTTTTTTTTTTTCTCTCCACTATATCCCAAGACCAAAAGCAGTGCCTAGCACATAGTTGGCACTCAACAAATATGTGTTACAAGCATGAATAAATAATGCCCTAAAATAATTAAACTAGCAAAATGAATTCTTTAATCATTACCAGCTGAGAGCCAATTGGGCCAGAAAATCTTTAATCTCATGGTTTTGAACACCTCAACCTTAGTTCACAGCCTCAATCCTGGTAACAGTAAGCAATGGTTTAAAACCAACTGTAAAAAGAAATCAGTTCATTAAGAAAAAAGAACAATCTAACTCCTTATCCAGATTTCTTGTTCCGTGTGTGTGCACCCATGTGTGAGTCTGTGTCTATCCTGAATCTTTGTCAATGACACAAACTCAGATGACTTTCTTTGGTTCCAATAGGTCACTTTAGATATTACTGGTTTGATGACTCTAGCTGAAGAAAATACATCTAAAGCCCAGAGCAGCCTGTTTTACAGAGTGTCTTTGGAATATCTTTTCAAGTTGTCTTATAGCAATGATATTTTTCCCATAGTGGCTAGTTAATACCTTTTGAATCTTAACATATGTAATGGTGCAAAACTATGTATGGAAAATACTTCAGAATTAGACCCATCCTACCTCATTTCTTATGCCTAAATAATATCTAGAGCTTCCTAAATTACTTCTCCCTGTCTTCCCCATTTTCTTCGCCAAAGCACACTCCAATCCACTCTAACAAACACCAAGTCTGCAAAATGTATTTGATCATTAAGCCATCCAGCAAAGAGATAAATAAGAAAAAACAAACAATCAAAAACCTCAGGAATGAGGAAATTATAATTGATAGTGGACAGGAAATAGATTCAAATATAGAATTAACACATCTGTGACCACATGGAAGCCAGAAGGTAAATATCAGGAAGATTAACAATGTAAGCACAATGATGAATGTTTTAGAAGTTGGTTTGTGAAGGAAATAAGTAGAAAAAGAAAATTTAAGAGCATGAGCATCTTCGTCTGTAATAGAAAGAAATCATGATATACTTTCTAAAAGTGATAAATTAGTAAAAGACATAATTGCCTTAAAAACAAATTACTGATGTTCGTTTCGTTGCAAATATGAGAAAAAACAATCCATCTAGATTAAGTTGAAGCAAAAAGGTGAGTTAAAAAAAATACTACTGAGCCACTTAAAGGGAATCAAGAACTGGAAGAAACTTCTAACATAGCACAAAGGAATCAAAAGGTATCAGACCTCTGCCTTTTGCCTAGTAGCACCTTTGGGTTTCCCGTCAATCTCTCCTCTCTTTCACTGCAGTTGCTTCCTCCAGCTCACATAGAAGGACGTCTAACTAAGGTCTCCAGAATATCATTCATTATTTCTTTGTCGTAGGTCCTGGTTTCTTTCTTTTTTCAGTTCTAAAATTCTGAGGCCAGTTTTTTGATTGACCCACTGAACCTTTCAACTGTGGCCTGGAAGCCCAGGCAGAGGAAATAAGGTGGGGTGGATGGACCCCAGAAAAGAAAAAGTTATTGGATAGACAATAATAGATTTAGGTTATATTTGCCTCAAATATGCGGTCACCACCTGTAATGTTCACCATGTGCTGTAATTACCAATGTTATTCTTCAGGTAATTCAATTTTCTCTACTTTCCAGACAGCTTTTGTTCAGTGAGTTGTGACTAGAAACGCAAGCTTTCAGAACTATCATTCAGGCACAGAAATGGAAACATCCAGGCTGCCTCATCAGCTTGCGTCTCTAGTGTCTTTGGAAAGGAAAGCCCTCCTGCCAAGCTGGGATGGACATATGCTATGAGAAATCTACCTTTGTTGTTTTAAGTGACTGAGTCTTGATGGCATTTTGTCATTGCAGCATTACTTAGCCTACCTTACTGATATTTCCCCCTGTTCTATTTCCCACTCTGATTCTGCATTGCCTATTGGCTGCTAACTGAGTCATGGCTGAACCTTTCCACTAGGATATATTTTCCTACTCCTCTTCCACTTCTGCTCGTAAAGAAACACCCTTCACTTCTTTTGACCCTCTGCCAGAGGAGGGGCCCACAGGGTTGTGTGGGCTCTGATGAAAAGTATGGCTTCTTACAGTCCAGGCATCTTCTCAAAGAATACAGACACTGGACCCTGGGACAGAGGGAATGTATGGTACAGATTTTCAAGCACTTTTCTCTCCAACTATCTCCCATTTTAAAACTTTTGCCATGATATTTTCTTTGTCATAAGTCCTAGATTTATTTTTCACTTAAATTTTTTTCTTAAGAGTCCCAACATGTCTCTTCAACCTGACTCTCATGTAGCCTGTTTCAATGATCCCTGCCCCCAAGCCACCAGAACTCTTTGAACTCTGATGGATGTCACACAACATGGCAAAATGCTCTATACAAGGAATTGGACAGGGAAAATCTTCACAACCTGAATGTGAGAGGACCAAAAAAAAAATTTATAGAAGACTTTCTATCAATAGAAAAAACACTGGTTCTCAACTACATGATTTTGCCTCCCAAGGGCTATTTTGCAAATTCTCGAGACATTTTTGGTTATCACAACTTGAAGGGGTGCTACTACTGGAATCTGGTAGGTAAGCTAGGCTCAAGTCAAGATTTAATTAGGAATTTGCTAGTCTGGATGCTGCCAGGTCACTCCTCTATAAACACAACATGGTATCTCTACTTGGAACTAACAGTAAGAGTAAGACAAAGGAAATGACACAATACCAGTATTGTCACAATTGTCACCAAAACTCTTAGGGAAGTCCTTCTTTTTACTTTCACTTGCTACCTGGTTGAAAAAGAGAATGATTGACTCTCTCCTGGGAGAGGCTATGAATTATTTCATCATTCTCTTACAAAAGATCTGACTCTCACAAGCTCAGTTATAATGCAGTCTCACAAAGTTAGAAAGGACATCTGAATTATATTTTTTCAAAAGTACTATGAAGTAAAAAAAAAAATATATATATATATATATATATATATATATTGACCTCAATTTTTAATACTCCTGAGGAGCTGAAATGAGGATACAGAACAAGTGCCCTTGTTCTCCTAAACAGAGGTCGAGCCAATAACACAGAGTACATACTTTATGAGCCAAGCAATGTGTGGTGTCCTGGAGCTAAAGAAAACGTTGGCACATCATGTTCAGTCACAGCTGTTTCGGTTTCATGTAGGGACTGGTCCCACCCTCTGCAGCCGTGTGCCAGCTAGCTATTCTGCCGCATGTGATTAAAGCCACTGACATGGGAGGTTTTCTTTATATCTTAGCTTTTTGTCTGAAAAGCTTTAGACATCTTGACGAGTGTTGCTAAAAATACAGATTACTTTTTTAGGAAGAAGATGCATAGAGGTTTCCTAATGTGCACATAATTGTGCATATTTTTATCAGCAAACTAAATGCAATCATGAGGGTAAAAAGATACCTTTCTAATATGAAAAAAAGGAACTGATTTAACCATACACAATGGTGTTATAGGAAAAGATTTCTGTGACTTCATTCACTTACCGTGTTCATTTTTAGGTTGCAAAGCAGAGCCTGCCAACAACCTGTCAGAAGCAGACCTTTCCAAGAGTGAATCCCTATCCCAGTAGGGCTCAAGAGCTTAAAAATTAGGGAAGATGCCATATTTTGACTTGAAACAGCTGTGCCTGAATAAGAAAGGGGATAAAAGGTGAAGCGCGTCTAGACACTCTGAATCCTGTGACGGGAACAGTAAGAAAGGGTTACAGTTCTTTCCATAAATGTCAAGGAAATAATTCCATTGGGAAGAGTTCATTCATTTTTGTAGGAAATCGTTTTATAAAAAGCAGGAGCACTATGCTCATGTCCAGAAAACCACTTAGTAGTATAAAATCAAGTAACTTCATTTTATTGCATACATTAACTTAACCTTCCTCATACTCTAAGACACTATAAAATGAATGATCATCTGGGATCTTTTGTATTATCAGAACAGAAAAACAAATCAGGTAACTGATAGTCTTTAATAAATTAAAGCATTAAATGAAAATAAACTCAAAGGATTTCATTCTCTAGTTAATTAAGTGAATTTAGAACTAAAAACATGAGCTAAAATTATTAAAGTATTACTAAAGCAAATCGTCCCTCAACCTTTATTGGTATCTCATTAAACACCTTCAATTTTCATTGCTATCTCATTAAATATTTCATTTTAAAAAATTTAAATAACTTAAAATTAAGTTTAAATATTTTTAAAATTATTTAAATAATTTTCCCAGAATCCAAGTTTTCACCTTTTTATAAAAACGAAAGTTTTAAATACATTAGGTGAAGCATTTCTAAAGTGGTTAACAGTATTTCCCATGTTCAAACTATACTGTAAATCAAGAGTTCTTAACCTGGGAGAGCACAGGCCTGAGAAGAAAGAGTTCCACGAATGGCTGTCTAGGCCAAAAGCCCTTTGAAATTATATGCACAATTATGTAGCTAGGCTGTACTTATAATCAGCTTCTCGAAGTGATCCGGAATTTGCATAAGCTAGCACATTTTTTATTAATCAGGGTAATCATTATGAGCATCTACTATTGTCCCATCATGCTGGAACAGTGATGTCCTGAGGATATATTAAAATAAATAGGTCTATTTATACAGCCACAAAAATGACTCCAAATTGTCATTTTAAGTGGTGGTACTCAACAATAAATTAGAGATATAATAAAATTCTCCGTGAGTAAAAAGTCCTCTAAGAAAGAATTTATTCCTAGACATTCCTCAAAGAATGTCATTCCTCAACTTTTTCCACTAAGCTATAAGCTAAAGTCTAATTATAGGTCTCAACTGATGATTAACACATTAAAAGTTACTTATTAATTTGTACATCCACATTGTCCAGCACACAGCATGACACATAGTAAGTTCTCAATCAACTGTGTGATGTGATAATCAAAAGTTTCATAGTATGAGAAGCTTCCTTGTTCATCTCTCTCTTTGCCAGTTCACAAAAAAATATGCTCTAAAATTATTAATACATGTATATGTAAGAACTTCGGGGTTTATTAAGCTAGTATTTATTTTATTTTGTAGATAATGAAATCTCTGAGAAAGTTTTGGTTCTCTAACTTTCTAAATTGGTTCCAACACTAAATATTCTAAATCAATTATTTGGGTAAATTCAGGCAAGTAGCTGCCTCTTAAGCCTCAGTTTCTTTAACCAGAAGAGTGTTGAACAAGATACAGATCACATGGTACCATTCAGATCTTAAATTATGTAACTACTATGTTTTGAAACTTTGTTAAAATAAAGGTTTCAAAAATTTAAAATCATAACCTGCAAGCAAATAAAATTATATAAATCTGCAGTCAAAAGTATATTTAAGCAAATTTTTTTCAACAGTCAATCTGCGACTCCTAGGCAAATATAAAATAAATATATGTCAGAAATTTTATTCAAATAATTAATTAACAAGGGAACAAGTAAAGTGGTAAAATCATCTCAAAGAGTATTTCAAAAGCTAGTATTTATAGTGAATGTTAGGATAAGACTGCTTACCTTGATATAAAACTAGTTAATGTACAACAGGGTAATAAATTATAAAACCTAGAGCCATTTTTTATCATCAAACAGAAATTATTTGCATCTCCCTGGTATAAAAATCAACAAGTTAACCTCTGCCCTACGACATTATTAAATAGCCCATTCACTACAAAATCAAACCTGGCACTGCACCGGAAAAAGAAACACTCAAAAATCTCCTCTGGCTATTGACTTGGAGTGGTAAACATACAACACAATATACTTGAAACCTTTTTAATTTTATTAACCAATGTCACCCCCAATAAATTCAATAAAAATAAATTACTTAAAGCTTGAAAAAATCTCTTCTGGCTATTACTAAGTGTCAGATGACATTTCTGATGAGTTGAATTATCTTTAATGAATAAAAGTTCTTAATTCTTGATAATACCATTTAGTTTTTAGAGAAAGGTTTTGATCACCTATATTTAACCCATGTAGAATTTTCAAAACATATTTTCAGACTAGTGACCTAATCATGCCTTACTTTGTTCTGTGCTGAAGTAAGCATTAGAATTTCATAAGACAATGTGTAGATGGCGCTACACCTAAGATATTTTATTCATTAGATATAATGTAATGTATATTTAAAGGTACAATGGAAAAAAAACAAGCTATTATACAAGTTCAGAGATTATAAACATTTTGAGCATCAATCTAAGACATTTTATATTTCTAGAAGTTCCAGGGGTGATTTAATAAACTTAATAGATACATATGCTATGAAGGAAGGAAACTTGAAACATAATTACAAGACTCACCCACAGCAAAGAAAGTCCAAAATTATTCTTTTATAGTTTATATCTGTTAAATAATTTGCATACTACCTAAAACAATGCTCTATTTACACCAAGAAAGAGTATAACATCATTAATAATAATATCAAATATATGTCTACACAAACACAATCCAATAAAATTCTAGACTATTTAATTTTTTCTTTTATAATGGATAAAGGTAGCAAACATTCCTCTATACTTAACTTCTAAAAACTACCCCATCTACAGAAGAAAATGAACCTACCCACAAAAGAAAAAGCATGCATCTTTCATTTCTAATATTTTTATTACAGATTTGTAAGATAACATTTTTATATCATCAGCTTAAAGAAAATAAATCATGAGAAATAGCTTTCTTTTGTATGTCTGCCAAAGTAAATTGCTCTATTTCAAATTTATCAAGTTATAAATAAACCTCATAATGTTCTTATGTGAACTAAACCACAGCATAATCTGAGTACATTTGAAAGGCACAAGAGTTTTCCATTGTTTCAAGTAAGAGACGTGAAGAGCATCATTTATTAGAATTAAAAGCCTAGCCTTCAGCTACCCATTATTCAAAAATAATACAGCACGAACTATTCACTGATTATAAAACAAAATACACTGTTAAAAACAAAATAAAAGTGACTAAAATTAACATGTGTCCCTGAACCTTTGCTTAATGTGAAGCATTTTGGAATAACTGAAGGTAAATAAACAAAGCCAGACCCAGATATTAGAGGACCAAGCTGTCCAAAAGCAGGTAACTTGAGACACAAAATCAAAGCTCACTTCTAAGAAGCTTGGAATTCCTGTCACCAATACCACACATTTGAATGAAGATGGTATGTTTCATTAAAAGCATATTAAAATGCAAATATCCCACCTTGAAAAGACAAGGTGTAAGACAGCCTAACAAAGAGTTATTTCAAGTTAGTGGCTCAAAGTAGAACCTGGGTCCCCAAACTTCTGTTAGGCCAATTTTTCATTAATCTAATAATTAATCAGAAGGAAAAAAAAAAAGCAATCTTACAAAGCCCAAATACAACAGGTAAAAGTGAAGACTCAGGGGAGCCAGAGTCCTCTGAATGTGTGAGACCCGAGGGAGGCACTCAGGCTATAGAAGGCCAACGGAAGAGGAGGATGGTCTACAGAGCAACCCTCCAAACGTGAACCCAGCAAATAAGGATGCTAAAGAGTAGTACTGAACTATGAGCCTAAAGAAGTTAAAATTCAATGATAAAATGATTCCTTTCTTCTTCGTTGATTTTCTTGTGTACTTAACTGTTATTTTAAATTTTTTGCCCTTATACTTTTCTATGAATTAGAATCTATAGATATGTTTTCATTATTATTAAAAACATTCTTAAATTGTATTATTATTAAAAACATTCCTAAATTGTATTATTATTAAAAACATTCCTAAATTGTATTTTTAAACTTTCAGGGAAAGGAAGAGTCAGTATATCAGATTTGAAATAACGGGTGGGGTGTATGGGGATGGGAAAGTAACTATAATTTGTTCAATATTTGAAATCTCTGTATGAACATCTGTCATACATGATGATAGGAGTATCTTCTAAGGATATAAAGATTCAACACATGAATACTATATGTCCACATCCTTCCATCTAATTAAAAATTTGGTAGAGGGAGTTTAGGAAGAATTATTTAAGCCTGAATAATATCCAAATATGCTTTCTTGAGAAAAAATGATCAGTCAAGTTTTAATTTATTTTGTTCATATTTCTTATATTAGAATAAAACAAACAATATATTTAAACAAGTCAATATCTGATCTTATTGTCAGTATCTAGGCAATATCAATTAAACCAGTTTAAATATAATGACACAGAACAAATTTGAAGAAATTCACTATTTTAAGAAAATATACAGAAATTATAGTATAACTTCTGTAAAAAATCACAAAAATTTTAAAAAGAGCATACTTTTTTAAAAATTTATAAATACAGTTTCAGATAGGTAACTTTAAAACTTAACATTATTTAATTTCTAAGCAACTAGACACAAATTGGACTAAAATTGAGAAAGCAAAATTATCTAATGTGTAACTTATCAGATTTGGATGTTTCCTACACTGACAACAAAATAAGTATCTAAAGAGAAATGGAAAATGTGATTCTCACTGCTCAGAATCACAGAAATGCCTGTTTATTGATACAAGAGAATATAAACTGGTAGTTTCGCAAATAACTCACCATATCTATTTAGAATGATTGTAGACACTGATGTATTTGCTGATCATGTGCCTCAGTTTTCCAGTGCAGAGTTGCTTCTGGGTGCTGGGACTGCTCTATTTTAACAATCAGCAACAACAACAAAAAATATTCAAGACTCATTCTCATTTGTATTTGGTCAGACCAGTGAAAATGGCATAAAACATAATTTATTAAAGAAGTCAGTTTATACTGTTCTATTAAACAACATGACAAATGTTTTAACAAAGCTAGCTGGAATAATCATTGCAACATTCTGTAATCACATGTTGAGACTCACATGACAGTGGTAGTGAAACTATATAAACAAATGTTTTTTGAGGAGAATGTTTTTAAAGCTTTATAAGTTGCTTGTAGTGCTCAGGCCCATCATGTATACTTGGTTAAATTTATTTATTTTATGTATTCATCTACTTTGTCGCATTCCTAAAAGGAGTTGAGGTTTGTGTACTTGATTTAGAAACAAAAACACATAAATATATCTAGTACTCTAGCCAGAAGAGTCTTTTGTTATTCATTCATAGGTAATACTTTGGCCCCATGTGCATTGATGTAGGTGAGAAGGATTTTGGCTCTTTGCTCTATTACATCAATTAGCTTTTCAATTCCTTGTCTACCTCCTTGACTCTCCCAATAAACTTTATCAAGAAACAGAGATTGAAGGAGTTTCTGCCGCAAGTGCTGGCTCTTCAGAACAGAAACTGCAGATTCGGGAAACCTAAAAAGATAAAATGATATTTCATTCATTGTAATTGTTTGGAAATATTATGCCTTACCCAACTTCTCCTCCCTTTCATTAATCTTGCATAAATCACACTATCAAAGAGTACATACCTTGAGAGTCAAGACTTTTTTGTCACTGTCAAGCAGACATTTCTCTTAATATCTTAGAGGAATATGTTGCAAGAGAACTGAATTTTCTATACCATTGAGAACTTGACATACTAACATCTGACCTAAGGTCATTAAAGAGAAGCACAGAATTAAAAATGTCTCTGTTGGCCAGACAAAAATACTTTCCTCAATCTTAAACTCCATTTCACCCATGGAAACCACTTTAATCTGTCAAGTAGAATAGTAGTATTCTCGTAAGTGTCAGTGTAGG
The DNA here is from genome assembly GCF_987537825.1 of Furipterus horrens. NCBI lineage: Eukaryota > Metazoa > Chordata > Mammalia > Chiroptera > Furipteridae > Furipterus > Furipterus horrens. Next base: position 25,385,449 of record NW_028327180.1, on the reverse strand, counting down.
GGTTTATGTGAGAAGCAAAATGCTAACAATTTCAGTAAAGTTCTCTTTCTGAGTAGAAGCTACATGACTGAATTTAACATGAAATAATCCAAAATATATGTAGCAAGATGAGAGAGAAATCATTCCAAAATGCTCAATTAAATAAAGAATTGCCCTTGATTCAGATTATACTTTAGGAATTCTGAGGATCTGGGAGCATTTTATGAAACTGGAATACAAAATTGTTTTCAAATAAATGGAGTGAAACCCTAGTTTTAGAGCCAGGGCATTCCACAATGAACCATCTCTCTGGAAAACCCAAAGCCAGTTTAGAAGGGTCCTTGCTGAATTACCTTAAGAAAGTGCATTGTACTTTATGCTCTTCGTTCAGAAAGTATAAAGCCAGGCGTCTGGCACATACATTATCTGAAGGACTTTGTAAGATTTCTGGTTCAAAATCATTAAGTAATGTATTGCTGAGTCACCAATTTGGCCTCTTCTGGTTTTTATTAAAATGTTGATGAAAGCATAGTAAAAAATGTGAGGATTTACTAGTAATTTTCAAATAAACTTAATTGTTCCTTAAAAATTAAAACAAGAACATACACTTGTTTGAAGAGTACTGTTTGCCAGAAGTTTCAGGACTTCTAAGCACCTTTTCCAAATGTCAATGGAGCAAGCTGGGGATGATATTGGGTTGGGGGGGGCAGGAATGCAAGGAATATAGGGGTCCTGATCTTCAGATGCTGCAGAAAGACCAAAGGCCACAGAGCTGGATATGCTTAATGAGTTTGAGTGAGTGTGGAATTAAATAAGACTGATAAGATGCTCTAAGCTCCCTGAATTCATGTACTATGTAATTTAGTGGCCATAGTATTAAGTAAGCATTTTTGCTCTATGAAGTATTAACAGTCCATGATTTAGAAATTCTATGGCCCTTCAAATAATTTAGTTGTGGTAGAATGTATGAGATAAAATTATTAAAAACCAAAGTTCTTTTCAGTGATGAATCTTTTTTATAAAGGAAAATTTAAAAATTACCTGTCATCACATAACACTGATTAATAGGAATATTTTATGCATAAATCTGGTTTAGCAAAGTCTTCATTTTTGATTTTCAATATGTGAATACACATTCGAAAAAGATTTAACTTTAAACTCATTGCTCTTCATAATGCATTTAAAGTTCAATCTTCTTTGAAAGCATAAATAAAACAGTATTCATACAGATATGAATGGATGGACTGTACTCTCCATGCACTCTTAATTCTAAGAGAAAATTTAGGGCTGGGATTTAAGATGACCTATAATATCCACTTAGTAAATGATGCCTTAGGCTTGTAAATTTTCCTACACATAAAATTTCCTTAGTTTGGACACTGAGAAGACAGAATCTGTCATATACTCGTATTTGACATTTAATCCACAAAGACATGGCAAAAATGCATGAAACTGGGGTTCATGAAATTCTCACAGGAAAAGTACTGTCTCTAGTACTGAATGTACACAAAATTCACATGATCTAATTGTCAGTGCTAGGAAGAGCTACTGAAATATGCTTCAGAGTATTGTTTACAAGAGTAACAGTAACAACATGCACATTATAAGTTATTGCAGATAAATTATTAGACTGGAATTTGGAAGACGTAGGCTCTACCCCCCAACTTTATTTAGACTTGCTCATGTGTTTTCCAGCACTCACTTAGCTTCACACAGCTGTTTAACTATTACTAATGCACCCCTTTATTTTCAAGTCTCAAACATACCCCAGTTTCTTAGTCACTCTAATTTCTAAGGTGGGAAAACAATAAAGAGCAGCTATAGGTGGAACCTCAAATCTAGCCTCAATCTCCACAGTGAGTTGAATACCTCAGACTCTACAGCAGGGTTTCTGCCACTATTAAGTGTCTTAGTTTCCTTTATTTCCAATTAGAGGTAGGTTCAAGACACTTTTTTTCATAATCTGTGTCTACTAGAAGGATTTCCAGATGCTGAAAAATCCTCCTACCTCATTAAATAGCTGCTGTCCTTTGGTACTCTATTCTAATCAGCAGATTGGCCCTAATTTTTCACCACATTCGTAAAAGTCACTTGAGTTTATTATGCTTTGGACATCCTGCCAAGTCAATATCTGCATGTCTGTCAGCTCCCCTGCCCTAATAATGTAGCTTCTGCCACCTGCTTATCGCTGTTCTGTCAATTCCCATTCTCAAGACCCCTGAATGCTTGCCACCTAGTCCACAAGGATTTTCACAGTGACGGCCAAGCAACATGATGGACATGAGATGTAACAGGAGATTTGTAGATTGCATTGGTTGGTGATAGTAACACACTGGCTGCACTCTTGTTCTGTACCACTTGGGTTTGTTTCCCTTTTCCGGGCCTCCATTCCCCAGATTCCACAACCACAATTCATTTCAAGGGTTAAAATTGATCAGACATAGGATGTACGTTTTCTCCACACCTTACTGCTTATTTAATATAAATCTGATGTTACTACATTATAAAACTTACTCTTTGATGCCTTTTAACAATTTGAAGTTTAAGTTATCTTCACTTCTGTCAAAGAAACCCTTATTGTCTATAAAGACCAAATGCCTTGGGTCATGCTTTCGCTGGATAATGTGGGCGAGATCCACAGAATCTTGGCTGTTGCATTTTGGCCTCAGTCCATTCTGTACACAGACATCTTCCTTTCGAGGTCTGAATCCACAGCAATTTGTATCTAAGCGATTATAAATCTGAAAATGGAGGACAAAAACAAAATCCAAGATGCTGAGTAAAAACAAAACTTGGGAAAGTTAGATTTCCAAAGAACTGGTGCTTTCTAAATAGCTGACTTGCCAGAATCTAATAGGACCAGGCTCATCTAATTAAAGACAACTGTCAGAACAAGTGCAAGGTTCACATCCTTCTAACAAAGCCATGGTTGTAAGTATTTCCAGCTTCTGCTCACAGCTCCGCAGGCAGATTATCCAAGCCAGGCATCTCCACCCTTAATATTCAAATTTCCCACTGACATCACATATAGATGCCCAGCCAGAAGAATCTCTGACTCTATTCATGACAGAAAACAGAAACCGATGTACATTTTACGTGTCCAGGGGAGTATATCTTGTTTTCTTCCTCAAATAAGTTTACAGAAAACCTGAATTCTCTGAGTGGCTCTAGAAGTTTCCTGCATCCCCTAACCTCTCTGGGATTCGGTATTACTGTAGCTAACCTGAAATAACATAGAACAAATCTAGTGAAAAGATGTGACACCAAATACTGATAGCTAAAAACACTACTTGTGTGGAGCACACAACTAGATTCTAAATACATGAACAGAGTAAACAAAACTATTGGACTTACTGGGGTTTACTATAGGGAATAGGGGTGCCGCCATATAGAAGAGGAGAAACAGAGATATTAATTAGAAAAGGGAGAGTTGTCTAATTTCCATTTCTTCAGAGCAAGGAAGGAACTCATATTTATTCATCAGAGTAAATTAAAGCCTGGGCTCAGGAATTAGATATAGTCAAATCTCTGCTCTCACACTTGTTAGTTCTGCCACCTTGCATAGATTCCTTTACATCACTGACTCTCAATTTAATTACCTATATAATGGGAATGATACTATTCACCATGCACAGTTAGTGGGAAAATTAATGGAAATGTTTGTACATCCTCCAGCCCTGACCCAAGCATCTATAAGATGCTCAAGAAGTAAAAACTGTTGTTACTATTTTGAGATACATAGATATACACATATGAAGTGATTTACCTCAAAACAAGGCAAAAGACTTCCGAGGCTAAAGATAATTTCTCCATTTTAATAAGGAAAAACTGAGCCTCAGAGGGGTTAGAGAATCTGCTCTGGGTAAAATATTAGTTAGCAGCAAAGTTAAGATTTAGACACAGTTGTGTTTTTCTCAAAAATTCCATGATTTTTCTCCAATATGTCGTGTTGTATAGTTTAAGGCTATTTGAAGATTGTACATATGCTCATAATTCAAAAGATGGCTCAACAGACTGTCACTTCTTTTTGGGGGGCACTAAATCCCCATCCTTCCTCCTCCTCTGGTGTTTTCTGCATATCCTGTCAGGCTGGCCACTTTTGGGTGCCAGTTGCTAAGAAATAAATGCACCAAGAGGAACACCAAAATTTAGCCTTCTTTGAAATGACCACTCATTCATTCATCCAACAAAAGTTTATGAAATATCTTCTACCACCAATCACTGGACCAGGCACCGAGGCAAACACTGGCCATGGCCAGAACCTCCCACCCCCACTACTTCCAGAGGAAAATGGTCACTTGGTTTTGCCTCACTACCACAGCAAACTTTAAGGACTGGGCAAATGGACTTCCTCTCTGTTTTCTGCATGTACATGGACTTTGTAACAGATAGCACACTTTCAGATATTATCAGAGAAGTTAGCCTAAGCATGGGGCAGGGGTGGTCAGTGAGCCACTAGGCATTTGGACAGCTCCGAGGACTCCCTGCTGGGCTAGAAACAATATGTAGATAAGGGAGTCCTCTGTCAGGATTGGTTCCAGACAGCTGATCCACTGGGACCATAGTCTAATCAATGGTTTATCCAAAAGGTCACAAGGCTGACTCCAGGAAACAGGAAGTTCCCAGTGCTGGTTAAAGTGCATTTGTTTGGCATGAAGATAGGAGAATTAAGTTTCCCAAAGGTGAGCAAGAATGCCCCAAGCAAATCACTATATGTTAAAAGAAAAAAGCATAAATTAGAAACTACTAGAAAAATTTATTGGGCCCTTTCTACTCCATCTCATTTGTTTTATGTAGTACCTTGACTGCCTTTGACTATAAGAAAAACTAAATGATATAAGAGATTGAACCTGATTGTAAATTATTTAAGATCAGGTGGTCTAGGAGAACATGAAAAATCACTCTTCTTAAGGCTGCTTCTCATCCAATCTCCTTTTTAAAATATACATTACTTAATAATTCTCAAAGAATTTCTATACCATTTTCCCATAATTTTTATCTGTTTATATCCAGTTGTAATGACATTACATGGGGGGCGGGGACTAAATCCTATTTAACTTTGACTATAACATCAAGATCTGTTATGTTGGGTACATATGTTTAGAACTTAACCTTTAAGGACAAATCTACCAACCACTTTCTAAATACTGCTCTAAATTCTAAACCATTCTTTCCATAGCAGTGAGGAAAGGACTAATACATGTATACCTACATTTCTGCTGTTTCTACAACACAGCCATTAAATCATATATATTAACATTAAGTAATGAGCACTTTAGAGTTTAGGTCCTAACCTTCAGTACATCTGTGAATATTATAGTTTTCTATTTTTAAACTACATAATAACCATTAAAAATTAGAGGTGGAAAAGAATGATTTAGGTCATCTTTTCATTGCTTTCCCAACATTACATTGTTTCCTACGGGGTATTTTTAAAGTTGCTTCATCTGATCTAATTTTGAATCACTCCACAGTCTGTGATGATTTCACCATTTCCCCGACAGACCGCTGTGCCACTTAAGTCTAACAGACTTTATTATTGAAAACGAATGTGTGTGTTCATCTCAACTTCTCTTCCAGAAAATGTTTACCACTCCTTTTATTTAGATCTGCGCATGTACTTGGCGGGTATGTTCACATGCATCGTGTGTGTGTGTGCGCGCACACACACACGCGCGCGCAATGCGTGCCTGTGTGTACCTAAAGACATAGAATTTAATTCAAATCTGGAATTTGCTTTTTCTCATCCTCTAACTATAGTGAATTATGTCTTTGTATTATTGCCTTTGTCAAGCAAGGACTTCACCCTTAAATCTTGTTCCCCGGTTCTTCTCAGTATTTCATTTATAGTCTTCCTTTTGAATTCACATGCAATGTACCAAAAATAATTTGACCACAAAACCAGAATCCACTCCCTTAAATTCAGTGCCATTTTTCCTTGGTATTGAATTTAGTTACATGCTGAATATATTTCTGCTTACTTTTAAAAGAGTTTACCTACTTTTTAAAGCCTAATAAAGCATACTCTAGATAGCTATGAATCTAGAACAGTTTTCACACACTTGTTTAGTAAACACATTAAAAAAAATCACTTCATTGAACTATAGCATAATTAGCACTATAGTTCACATTTATGTGTTTATGTTCTTAGATAATTATCCTACAAAGATTATTTGAGGGTAAGTTTTGTCAGTGATGCAACTGTGAGTGTTGAGCATCATTATTGCAGTTCATTCAAATTTACATCTGCTCACTCTTTAAAACAAGAAAAATCTTCTGCAAAAATGATCTGCTGAATCTGAAGACTACTACCAGCCATCGTTTTCCATAAAATTACTCTTAGCTCTTTTAGGAAAATATATCTTTCACTGTTTATCTAACTAAAATTATACTCAGAAAAATCCAGGTGTTCCAGCCAAACTTTTTGTTCATGGAATATTTTTAGATATATTGCCTTCTTCTAAAGTTCTTTTTTAATTCTATTATCCTTTGGTAGTGTGAGCTTTGTCTGTAGAAAAAAAGCAACTTATGAATGACTTATGTGATTCTCACAGCGCCAAACACGATGCCTCTACTGCACTGACAAGCTCTCCAAGGCCCCTTAGAAATCTACCTTACTGCACACCACCCATTCTAGCTATGTCTTTAAAAAGTGGGTCTGTCAAAGCAGTTGTGGTAGTTTCTTCACATGTTCTTTTTTCTCTAAACACTGTAATTAAATGATTAACTTCAGGCAATGCCTATGCAAAGGCAATTAAAAATTCTAAAAGCACTGCTAATATTAATAATAAAAAACATAATAGGAGTCATTTATTGAGTGTTCAGTATATTCCAGGAACTATACACTTAATGCTTTCCATGTACTGTTTCATGTACCCTCATAGAAACCTTAAGGTGCTATCAATAGTCCCATTTGACAAAGGAGGGGGCGGGGAGGGAGTAGAGGGGGATATGTAGGGGAGGGGTTTCGTAAAGGAACTAGTATAAATAACCCACGGACGTGGACAACAAGGTGGGGATTGACTATGGGAGAAGGGGTGGGCGGGGGGGGGGGGGAGCAATGGGGGGGAGGTGGGACAATTGTAATAGAAAAATAATAAATAAATCAAAAAATTTTTAAAAATAGTCTCATTTGACAAATGAGAAAACTGAGGCAACAAAGGCTAGTTGACTGACCCCAGCACAAAAATGACAGAACCCAGCATTCTAACCGAAATGTCTATGACTTCAAAATTCATGCTCTAATCAATCTTGATTATATCTTTCAGGTGTGGGCTCCAAGATAGTGCTGCAGAAAAAGCAAGCGTATTTCTATAAAATGTTAAATGATACTGCATGCAATAAATATTGCTTATAAGGTTTCAGCAGAAATAGAACTTCAGAATAAGAGAAAAACTCATGAAGGAGAGGATATTAGAGTTGGGTTTTAAGAGACGGGCGGTATTAGCTTAAAAAACAAGAAAAGGCATGAAGGCAGGTGATTAAAAGGCATGTTTAAAGAAACTAACCATGTGCTTCTCAAACTATAGCCAAAGATCAGGCCTTTTTTTTTTTCTTCTGGCCCCACAATCCATGTAGATCATTGATTTGTTAAAATAAATAAATAAACAAACAAACACTTCATTACTGGAGGAAAAGAATATCGTCGGCAGCCGTCCGTCTCGAGAGACGATGGTGTAGCTTCTTAAGAGTCTATCTGCACCGCCGAGAATGGCTGTGCAGTCCAACTCGGGAGTGACATGGTATCTGTCTCCTCCCGTGTTGAATCGACATCTTGCGATGACGCTGAAGCTACAGAGCCTGGGCAGGGTAATATGGAGGGTCTGCTGTTGCCCATGCAGCAGACCCCCCCTCTCTTCGCAGCTGAAGGATCCAAGGGAAAGACGGAGTCGATACAGCTTGGCTTCAGGTGCGCCGCAGGAGTTGCCGGTGTTGACTACAACATCAAACCGCCTTAGGGACTCCAGCTCCGGATTTTCTGTCGGGGTTTACTCCCTTAGCCTTTCCCCTGAAGAGGTATGCCGCAAGGCAGCGGAGGTTTTTTGGAGTCAGAGTTTTCCTTCTCTGATGTACCCTGACTGGAAGATCGAACCAGCGACACTTAGCTCGCAGGCCGACGCTCAATCCACTGAGCTAAACCAGCCAGGGAAAAGAATATAAAATACCAATATTCTGTTAGATTCAATAAACGAAATTTTCAAATTGCTATCAAAGTTTTTAATGCTTACTTGCAAGTTTTTTGCTAATCATGAACTGGAATGAACTGGAACAGGTCCTTGAATCGCACTTGAAATTAGCACAGTACAAGACTCCACCAGGGAGGGTAAGGGGAATGTAAAGGCCAGTGGTCAGAGAAAAAGGTGAATAAGAGTATTTTGCCTATAAGAAAAAGCTTTTTTTTAAAGCTGATTGATCATGAATTTCCCTCTCACTTCCTCATGTAGAGCTGGAAGAAAGATAATAGGCAAGGGAGCAGGGCATCAGGTGAAAATGTTAAAAGAGTAAAAACTCTTTTCCTCTGAAGGGAACTAAAGCCGAATGTAGTTGGAAGCTGAAGAGTTAAATGATGTTTTCCTTAACATAGGCTATAAACTGGCCTTAACCAAACATTTTTCTCATTCAATTATTTTAGACTACATAACCTTCTGTATTTGTCATTTAAAAACTTCACATTTACCCCTCAAAAAAATCACTTCTACAAAGGAAGTTTAAATTATGCAATAAAACATGCAAGGAGTAAATTCTGACAATTCACCATAGTAACTCATCCAATGCCTGGTACGCAGTAAGCACTTGATAAATGTTTATTATTGAAAGAACCCTGCTGAAAGTTAATGTTCCTTTCTTATCTGGCTCTTTAAAAAGCCCCTCCAAAACACTGTCTCCTATTGCGAAGAGTCGAATAAACTGAATAATGGTGGTGTATTAAGACATGGGTCTTTTAAAAGAAGTATCTAGTGAATGGAGTTGGAAAAAAATAGGAAAGGAGCAAAGAAAAGAACAGCCTATGCTTGTCATCTGCTCTTGGTGGGCTTCTTTATGTGCGTTTAATTTCAGCAATCATGAACCATGAATTCCTATCCCACCGGAAGTCCACCATAACACCTTGTACATAACAGGCATTTGAGAAATACACAACAAACAGAAATAACAACTGGACATTTTTTTTCTATAATAAGAATTTCTTCTGGAAATTTCCTTTGAAACTCAACTCATAGGACATCTCATTGGTTTCTAGAAAATGCATGGAGAAAAAATGTCATGTTTTCAGCAATTACCTTATTTCAAAAAGGCAAAAAAAGACAGCGAGAATCATTACCATTCTCAGCCCCACCCTAGGTACAGAGAAACACAAAAACATATGGGTTTATTTATTTATCAGTTAACAACTCACACTGAAAAATTCTACATGAATGTCTCAATTTAAAACAGTGTATAGTTACCATGTTATCAGGGACACTGGACTTGGATCCCTGTAGTCTAGTCAATGTGTGAAAGCAAACCAGATCATAGTGAAGGGCAACTTTCAGACAAATCCCACAGTCTGCACGGAACATGTTAATGCAGACCTAGCCTCTTACCATGCGAGCCATACAAAGCAAAGTGTATTCACCAGCCTGCACCTGTCTCACTTGGGAACTCTCACCTCATACAATAATAGATTTCATTTTTGTTCTGTGCTGCCATGGTAACAGGTCCCTGTTAAATTGGTATGCATGCAAATGTGACTAGCAGAGCAGTTGATGAAGGATGATAAAAGTAAAAATAGTTTGCAATATACACATCTAGCAGTGAGCATAGGCTCCCCTGGGCTTCTGCCTCTGTACATAGCAGCACTCATGCTCTAGGATTCCACCTCTAAAAATAACTGTCAGTGTGTACCAAGCCAACGCAGAATCCCTAGTTTCTTCCACATTACTGAATCATAAGTAAAAACATAACATTTCTTATGCATAAGCACAAACATTTTAATGTTACAATATATTTAAATCTATATGTATAGATGCAGTGTTTAGAATCCATAAACTACATCTCTGAGTAAGTATCAGAAGTCAAACATCATTCGGCCACAGAAAGATTCTTGAGTCACCGGGCAAGTGACAATTATTTTTAGAGAAAGAAATTCACATTCTATAATTTGCACCAGCAGAGCTGTATGAAAATAGCCTCTGCCAAAGACACACCCACCTTCCTATAAAGATTTATAAAAAGCACTCAGGCTAAGGAAAACAATAATTTTTATATTTCATGAAATTCTGATTTATAGAATAGGTTTATATTAAGCAAATAAAAATTTAAAACAGCAATAACATAACCTTCATGTAAGTAGAATTTTTAAATGCTTTCTTTCAATGAAATGAAACACCATTTGTAATAATTTAACATTAAATAGGGTTCTAAGTAAGCTTACACCTGAGCAATTGTTGTCATTGAAACCATTTCCATTGCTTGATTTGATGAATATTAAGTTTTAGTATTTTTATAGTTTCTATCCATTGTATCACCCCCTAGAATATAGTGTTTTATTATAAGGAAATTGACAAAAATAAGTAAAGATAAACTAAATGATTATGCTAAAACTCAATTCTAATTATGGTGACAAAAGTTCTTTGGCTGACTAAACTTTAGTCAGGCTCGGAACCTTCTCCTAGGCCTATGTGTGTGCTTCCTTATAAAATCTGAAAATCTACTTTTAGCAAGAACCCTGTTAAGTCATTTTAACCAGAACTTGGCCCCCAACCCCCTCCTTGATATCTGATCACTCTCAATATCTAATCAGTTTCCTCATCTTCCACCATCCCCCTGACCTGTCTCAAGCAAGAATCTGGTTAGGCCAGTGTACCCAGACCTCTCCTTACCCCCGATATTTCCTCCTAGTAATTTTCCATCCACTGGCCTGCTACTCTGCGCCTTGGCTTTACTTTCCCACATGTACATGCTGTTTTCAGGGTTAAGACTAATCTCTCTCACCCATCGTAAAATCCCATTGCAGCGGTCCCTACCCCTTCGCAATGGTCCTGAATCAAGTCTGCCTTAGCATCTTTATCAAGTGTCATCCAATTGTTTTTCTTTAACAATAATTAACACAACCTAATGTAACATATCCAAAAGCTCTTTAAACTCTTTTTTTTTTTCATGAAAGTCAGTTCTCTTTATAAAAATGAATTAATTCTGATAGACTATTTTCTGGTTATTTAAAAACAAATATTGGTTGAAAGTAGAATGTGGTTGCCAGGGGAAATGGGGAGATGTCGGTGAAAAAGCAGAAACTTTCAGTTACAACGTGAATACATTCTGAGGACCAGGCTATATATAGTTAATGCAGACTAGAGATTCTGAACTGTATGTTTGAAATTTTCTAACAGAGTAGATCTTAGGCATTCTCACATGGGTGCATGCATGCACGCATGTGCGCACACACACACATACACACACAAAGGTAACTGTGAGGTGATAGATGTGCTGATTAGCTTGGCTGTAGGAAATGTTTTACAAAGTATTATGTATATCAAATCATCATGTTATATACTTTATACACAAGTGTATTTGTCAAGTATACCTCAATAAAGCTGGAAAGAAATAAAATAAATAAATTCAGCTTTCCTAAATGTTTTCAAAGATTATTTTTTACATGTACATACAAAATTTCCCATTTGAAATAGATTTGTTGCTATGCTCCTTTGTTTAGCAAATAGCTACAAAATAAAGCTGTGTCTCAATATTATTACAGGAATAGTTTTGACCTCATTAACCCCCAAAAGGACCATAGAAAAACCATTGCCCCACTCATTCAATTTGACCATAAATAGTAATCCGTCGTCGGCAGCCATCCGTCTCGAGAGACGATGGTGTAGCTTCTTAAGAGTCTATCTGCACCGCTGAGAATGGCTGTGCAGTCCGACTCGGGAGTGACACGGTATCTGTCTCCTCCCGTGTTGAATCGACATCTTGTGATGACGCTGGAGTGTCCTCTCCAGTGAAGCTGAAGCTACAGAGCCTGGGCAGGGTGATATGGAGAGTCTGCTGTTGCCCATGCAGCAGACCCCCCCTCTCTTCGCAGCTGAAGGGTCCAAGGGAAAGACGGAGTCAATACAGCTTGGCTTCAGGTGCGCCGCAGGAGTTGCCACTGTTGACTACAACGTCAAACCGCCTTAGGGACTCCGGCTCCGGATTTTCTGTCGGGGTTTACTCCCTTAGCCTTTCCCCTGAAGAGGTATGCCGCAAGGCAGCGGAGGTTTTTTGGAGTCAGAGTTTTCCTTCTCTGATGTGCCCTGACTGGAAGATCGAACCAGCGACACTTAGCTCGCAGGCCGACGCTCAATCCACTGAGCCAAACCAGCCAGGGGTATAAATAGTAATAACTTTTTTGAAATTCCACTAATGCCTTAGTCATTCATCTATGTAAATAAACAACTTGAATATAGTTGGAAAAAGCATGGATTTACTAGAATCCTTATGAACCAGCTCTCACTTTACCCTTTCTGAATTTACTTCATGGGACAAAATGAACTGTAAGTCTTCTTAAAATAATTACAAACAAAAAATATATTGAGCCAGATGAATACCTGCCTGCCCTCTCTCTCGGGTGTTCCTATGGAAATACTATTGGGTTAACTTTCCCATGATCTTCTTATTTACTTGCTTCCTGGAAGATTTATCTGGAAGGCCAAGTCTTAGGCCTCCTGTTTGAACCGCAGGCAAACTCAGTCAAGTTTAGTTTCAAATCGTCTATGGTTCAGTGGCAGAGTATTAGTGGGAAAGCCAATACCCAAAGCTAGCTCAAATGATGCATTGAACAATTTTTGAATATTTAAAGGTTACTTATGGAATCACACAGGCTTCCTCAAACCCCTGATGTCTCCAGCCCAGCTATGCATACAAAAAAATTAGGATTGAAGCATGCTAAGTATGATCGATTTCCACACAGGATAAAAATTCCATGGCAAGGACTGAAATAGGCAAAAATGACCAAGAATTAAATAACATATGTGGCACTTTTGACCAATAATTAAACTAAAATTGACCTAGAAATGTTCAGTTGTTTGTCACCTGACAATGAGGTTTATAAATATAAGTTATTTGACCAGACATTTCCCCCTTTGATTCAGACTGATACAAGAGCAAAGACCTATTATTGTCAACCAATTTCCTGGCCTATGTTTTATGCAAACAAGGCTTTAGAATAATCAATACCAGAATAAGTGCTAGACAGTACATGTACAGAATATACAGTGGGGCAAAAGTAGGTTTACAGTTGTGAGTATGCCAAACACAGATTTTATTCTTGTAGTATTATTTATTAATTATTATATTATTTTCCATACAAAAAAAACTGTAAACCTACTTTTGCCCCTCTCTGTATAAAATTCTACAGACTTTTAATTTGGAAGCAGACATTTGAGGAATCTGTATGCTTCTTGACAGGAGGGATATGCTTTGAGACACAGAGAACTTTCAAATTAGGCCACAATCCGGAAAAATACGGTGCTGTAGAGGTCAGGTAGCAACAAGATGCCTTTGTGACAAACCAGGGTCAGTGTGGCTAGACAACTTTTTCTCTTCAAAGTTGCTTCCATGAAAAATCAAATAACTTAAATTCTATGAAGTGAGAGAAAGTGGCTTCTAAAAGTCAGTTCTCCACTACAGAAATAATGCCAAAGCTCAACAGAGAGACTCATAGGCCGATGCCTCTGTATTTGATTTCTCCATCTGTCATATTCTTGTAGAGTTTTTAGCAGCAGAAATACATTCCACTTAAGGGTCATAAAAAGTGAAACTATTTGCCTTTTAAAGTTGAGGTCAATATAATTCTACTGTTGGTTTCCTAACCTCCCCCAAGATTTTGTGAAGGTCTAACTTCTCAGGAAAGAAGGTACAATCCAGGGAGTCCGTTTCTGTAGGCGGAAATTTTGTAAACCTCCTGGATCGGACCCTATTTGAAAGGGAGGACTCTGAAGAAGCCCACGTGTGTATATGAGATGTACTTTATGGACAATCCAAGTGGAACTGATTGTGTGGGTCACCCAAGAGGACACCTGGGAAGGAATGGCTCTGAGAAATAAGAAGATAATAGTTCCAAGGCATGAAAATGACTTTGTATCAGATTCAACAGCCAAGTCACAAACTATCAAATGATGACTGAGGTTCACAGATTGATTGGGAATTGTCTTGATAGAACAAAGAAATCCCTCAATTCAGGTTTGTTGAATTTAACTAAATTCCTTAAGCAGTATCCTGTATGCTTATAGTTCCTAATTTTGTTTATAAAGTAAAATAAAAAGTACTAAGCTATGCTAATAGGAAAAATAGAACAATTATAAAGCAAACTATTTAAATAAAACACTTAGGACACTAAGCAAAGGCTTTCATATAATGCTAAAGTGGCCAAAAGCAATGAATAAATGCTCTGTGGTATTAGTCACGTTAAGATTCTGGTTCCAATCTAAGGGGAATTTTTTGGCTGCTGCCTTGCAGATCTTTGTTCTCAGGAATAGATCCCCAGTAATAGCCATCTCCCACTACACCCATTACTGGCATCATAAAACCACAGCCTGGCTAGACCCTGCCCCTGTCTAATTGTTACAATGGGAGTAATTGTTAAGAACAGGAGTAACAAGTTACATAAAAATGTATGTGATCAACTGCATTTACAATAGTAAGTTTAAGAAAAAAAAAAAAAAAACAGACATCCACTTATTATGCATGTGAAATGATGTTTAAATTGGTTGAAAAAATGAGTAGTAATCTCATGAGAGTGTTAGCCTCTGGGGAGAAAATGCAGGAAGAAGACATGAAGAGATGGTCAAAAGGTACTTTAACTTATTTTTAATGTATTTATATCTCTAAAGTAGATACTGAAAGCAAACATGCAAAAGAAATTATGACAGGATAATATTAGAAGGTAGAAACATGATATTTGTTAAGTTAGTCTTTATTGTTTGGGATTTTATTTTTAATGACTCAACGACAGGTATGAAAACCCTGAGGAACAAAATCTGAGAATAAAATCCCAACTAGCTTTCTGAAGGGCACGGCCATGGGAACTGCCAGACATGACCTCATGTTTCCCCACAGCACCAACTGTTAAAATGAGCAGCTCTACAATATAGAAAATTCAAAAAGACCCACATGATCCTGCGCTGGCTGGTGTGGCTCAGTGGATTGAGTGCTGGCCTGTGAATCCAAAGGTTGCCAGTTGGATTCCCAGTCAGGGCACGTGCCTGGGTTGCATGCCAGGTCCCCAGTTGGGGCCTGGGAGAGGCAACTGGGCACATTGATGTTTCTCTTCTTCTCTTTCTCCCTCCCTTCCCTTCTCTCTAAAAGTAAATAAAATTAAAAAAAAAAAAAAAGACCTACATGATCCCTACCACGAAAGGCCTGCAGTATTTGGAGATGTATACATATTAATATAATAAATTCAAATTCTTCTGAATGGGGTGGTCCTAGGTGATAACTGGGTTGATGGACTGACTAGCTGCTATCTGTCAGTGTCTTAGTCAGTGTCTTAGTCCATTTGGCTGCTATGACACAATACCACACACTGGGTAGCTCATAAACAACAAACATATTCCTCACAGTTCTGGAGGCTGGGAGTCTGAGTCCGAGTACCAGCAAAGGCTGGTTTGGTGATGTCCCCCTTCTGGGTTGTAGGCTTCCCGCTGTGTCCTCACACAGTAAAGAGACTAGGGAGCTTTGTTGGGTTTCTTTCATAAAGACTCTAATCCCACTCATGAGGGTTCTGTCCTCATGACCAAATCACCTCCCAAATGCCCTGCTTCCTAATATTATCACCTTCACATATTAGGAGTTGACAAATAAATTGTAGGGAGGAAACAGACATTTAGACCACAGCAGCTACATACCATGATAAGTACTTCATGTTCATTATATCAAGTTATTCTCAGAACAAATTTTCAAGGGAAGTAAAATTGTTTTTATTTAAATAATAAAAAATATTATTAGAGAGATTATGAACTTACCAAAGATCACACAGCTGACTACTGAAGAAGTTGGGATTTGAACACAAGTCTGTTTTACATAAACATTGTTCTATGATATTTCTCTGTAAATGTAATGTACTAAACACTTGTAGATCTTTTTTGAAATGATACTAGATGCTCAGAGGAGAAAGGGAACTTAAATCTGTTTAAGTTCTCCCAGAAGTCTTTGCAGAGAAAGGATTACAGCCAAACTTTGAGCAATGGGCAGGCTATATACATTAGGAAGGAATAGGAGCGGTGTTCCAGTGGTGAGTAGGGCACATTCAACTGACAGTGAATAGACCAAACTAAAAACACATGCACACACCCTATAGTTAAACACTCATATCTCCTTATGTGTTTGTTGACCTGCAGGACTCTCAGCTTACGGTACACAAATACAGTATGAGTGAGTCATGACAAATGAGAATGAAAAGAAAGTTAGAAGGTCAGGTCATGGTGTTTTTTAAAAGTAATGATTTTTTTTTTCTGTATAAACTGTGCCACTAGATAACTAGATAAGAGAAGAAGGGAAATTATACTTTTAAAAAGGTATTTCAATTAATAAATGAGAAAGTAATGACAAAGTTAGAATATCGCCATTTTCAATGCCTAATGAATTAATGGGTCAACATAGAATATGAAACGTTGTTACTAACCAGACATTATGTATTTCCTAGTAGAAGAATACACCAGTATTTATAAAGAAGTCTTGAGAATATCAATTAAATCTCAATCTGATCAAGTATCTAGAGCTGACACCAATGTGGATGGCACATAGATGACAGAGGGACACAAAGTCACCATAGAAGTGCAACCAGCCAAATGCAGAGTCTAGAATCCTATAAAACAAGTAATCTGGTTTACTTAATAAGGAAAATGATAGGGAAAAGAGGAAAAGATGATGGTGGAGTCTACAGATTAAAAGACATGCCAGCTGATCACAAAGTATGGGGTTTATTTGAATCCCAATTCAAATAAACAAACTGGGAGATAGATTAATAGAGGATAGACAGATAAATGGATGAACAAATACATAAACAAACATGTATGAGACAAGTTAAAATTTGGCCACCGACTAGATATTTGCCTGGAATTATTCTGATTTTCTTTTTAGATGTGATAATGGTAATGTGCTTGTGTGTTTTATCCTCTTACGATTCAACATATTAAAATATTTACAGATGAAAAATACACCGTGGGATATGCTTCAAATTAATGTGGGCATAGTAAGTAGAAATACAGATGAAACAGAACTGGTCATGAGTTAATTATTGTATTTGGATGACAGGGACATGAGGGTTTGTTACAAGTCTTCTATCTATTTTTGTATATGCTTCAATTTTTCCATAATAAATTATTTAATGTGCTAAGGCATTTAAAGTTTATTTTTTAATCCAATGGAAGTCTACCAAAAAAATTTTGCAGAAGCAATATGATAAAAAGGGAAGTAGGAAAGGTAAATTCTGCGATAATTTGCACAATATTGAAGTTGAGAAAGACCAAAGACAAGGAGAGCAGTTAGAAGTCTCTTATAACATCTTGACCTACATTGATAAGAGTCTAATTAGAGTAGTGCTAATAAGAATAACAAGAAAAATGTGATTGATTTTGAGGAACAGTCAAAGTTTAGTGCTGCTCAAAAATGAGGCACTAAGCAAAAGTAGACTCAAAAGATGACTCAAAAATTTCAAACTTGGCAGATTTTTAAAAGAATAACGTCATGAATAGAAATAGGTAAGTCAAGAAGGCAAATTGTCAGGGGGTAAGGTCACAAATTTACTTCTAGACATTGAATTTGAGAGACTGAAATGATCACTTGCTATTTAAAGTATAAATTATTATTTAGCTATATGTGTGTAAATATGATGTCATTTGTTTTCGCTCCTTAACTATAATGACTTGTTTTCAAATAAAGTCATAAATTAAAATTCTATAATAAAAGAATTCAATAAATAATGCAAGTCAAATCTTTTTGGAACTATTATGATAGCTCAAATTCTTCTTTAATAAAAATACTTCCTTGACATACTTTAGCCATTTCATTTATATTCAATTTTCCTGCAAAAATGTCTGTTTCTTGAACTCAGAAGCAAATCTTTATGTTTCCTTTATATTGCTTCCCCTGTTTCTATACAACTAAATATATAAAGCAAGAAAGACATTGTAGGTATCCACTAAACACCAAGGTTTCTGGCCAGTTTGTTCATGTGTTGCAAGCAATACTCAGAAGAATAAAACTGTAGTGTCACACGATAATAGGAAAGTCTTCTGAGGCCTCTTTAAATAAGATAAGCCCTATATTGTAGCATTATTACTACTGAAAATAACTTCTCATAGTTCAATATATATAGAAGAAACTATGTCAAAACCACACTTTTGAATTTCATTTATTATAAAGGACAAACTTAGTTTATACAATTAAAATTCTGTAGTAACCACAATAAGTTTCAGTGCTTAGCACATCTATACCTGTGAAGATTAGTTTGTCATTTTTAATGCCTAGAATGACACACTTCCCATGTTCCCTACTTTAGTGAGTCTCTGTAATCAAGAGAACACTGTGATTCTCATCATAAAAAAGGAAAGTTTTTTTTAATAAACAATAAAAAGCAGGAATATGTTGTTCTCTAAATCCTCTGATCATTGGCAGTTTTTACTCCCTAAATCCTTGCCAATTCTGCATGCCAACCAATATTGCCAAAGCTAATCCCAGACTTCTCTCGTTAGTTGAAGCCAAGACTGTATCTGACTACATCATCTTTCTTTATTTGCTAGCAAATGAAGAAGAAACTATATCATTTGCTTGCTTAGACTTACCAATAAATAATGGTTAGAGGCTATTTAGATTGGCAATGTACTAATTCTGCAAAACAATAATAATGACCCCAACTATCTGAAATCCCAGTGTCTCAGAGCCTGGTTGCAATGCCTCTCCCTGTAAGAGCACCTGCATGTAAGTGTTTTCCCTCTCTGACCTCTGCAAGTTGTAGGGCGGACAGATGATCACCAGCAGGTGTAAGAGGAGGTAATAATTGGAAGACCCTCATAATCTCTCGTGGTGGCCATATTTAGAACATTTCTTTGCTTAGCATATAGAATTTTCCTGAAAAAAACAATTATTTTTTTATTGAGTAATTCCTTATTTAGATTATAGTTAGTTGGAATTTTTACTTTAACTATTATACATTAAGAGGAAAAATGACACAGAATATAAATGGGAGAGAATAGGTCAAAGATCAGTACCTATTAATCTAATTAATTATATTCAGTATTCAAATCATTAGAAGCCAGGAAAGAGTTAGAAGAGTTAACTGAAGAGAGACAACTGTAAGGGAAAGCCATACTGATTCATGTTTGCTTGTGGAATTTATGAACATAAGTTCATTACTCAGAGTCATCTGAGAAAAAACTACCTTCATGGAACAGGAAGTTTCCATAAGCATCATTTTTCCTACTCTGAACATTTTCACACTTTCAACATTTTGTTAGAATCCCTCTCTCTGAAACTCTCTTCCTGTCTCTTGTATGCATCTGATTTCTATACTAAATGCCACATTCTCTTACCTCCAGTTCCACAAAAACAAATATCATCCTATTTGTTTCTATAGGATGTTAAACTTCACTCAATTATAGCACCTGATATATTCTGCAATGATTATGTCTTTTCAATGAGATTGCATAACTCTTTGAGGGCATAGATATGGTTTCATTCATCTTTTTAGCATCAACACTAAACCTGCAAAGTGAATGTAACAGAGAGTTCAAAAAAATCTAATCTAATCAAATCTAAGTGAAAAGAAATATGTGTAACTTATTTGTTGATAGTGGAAGCAAACATCTCCTAAGATATATATATATATATTTCTGTTGGTTCCCTCTCTGTAAAAACCTCTTAATTTCTCATCAAATAGTTATTCTTAGAAAATATAAGTACAGTAAGAACTTCAATAAATAGTAAAATTATTTTTATTCATTTGATTTTTTATTTTCTAAACTCAATTTTAACAAACTATTTCTTATTGAAAATACACTTTTATTTATTTATTTCACTTCTAACATTTTTAATTTGTATTTAATATTTTAATATAACTAGGTGGTTTTGATTGCTTTAAAGAAAAGCTACACCCTGAGTAACTGTGACATTTTCAGACCTTCTGCTGCTAATTGAAAGTGTACAAAGTTGAATAAGACAGGCACTGCCATTGAGAGACTCGTGGCTTATTAAAGAAGACAGACTAGTCAAAAATAATTAAAAGTTAATACCCTAAGATCTGTATAAGTATGAAAGTACACAAGAGTGGGAAAAAATTGGATGATTAAGGAATGATATAACTTAATGAATAAAAATAATGATAAAATACTTCATTTCATTCTTATATTGATATTAACCCCTATTATTATTTCTGGATGATCAATTTCTTAATTAATATGTAATATTCATGGGTATCTACTATGTACCAGGCATGTTCTAAATCCTTTATGTGTATAAAAGTACTAAATCCTCTAATAGCCCTCTACGCAACATTATTATTTCTAATTTTACAGATGAAAAAACTGAGGCAGAGGAGGGTTGAGTTAAAAAAAAAAAATTAGTATAGGCAGCTGGGATTCAAATTTATCAGGCTGGTTCCAGAACTTCAGTTCCTAACCACTACTATACAGACTATCTCTGAGGTCAAGGAACAAGATTTCTACATCTTAAATCTATTTCTATTGTTTTATATAATCTTTTGAAAGAAATATGACCAAATCTTGGAAACTCAAATGCTCTCTAGAATATTATTTTTGTCATCCTAATGGAGGTGAACTTTTGTCTACAAAGTTCATACCCCCATGCTTCATGAATAAAAGATTACTTGTGTCTCTATCACATTTTACAGACCCAGTAAAATGGCACAGTCTTTATGAATGTAGATTTGTTAATTGGTGAAACAAAAAGAATGCTGTGTACAGAAAATAAACAACTGGGTTCTGTATTCTCTCGCCCTTGCTGTAGCGTCATAGAACAAGTAATTTAGTTTGCTTCAGGCATAACTTTTCTGAGATTGTTCACAAAATCCATTCAATACACTCCAATACATTCCCAAATACTTTAGAATAAAAAAAAAATCAGTAAAATTAATGAAAAGGATTGCTACATAAAAGATAACTACTTATTATGGTGCTCATGAAAAAGGGCCCAAGTTTGTTTATTTATTCACTTGCTCAGTAAACATCTCTCAAAGCAGTATATGATGCTAAATATAAGAATTAAAAAGATCAATTAAGATATGATTTACTTAAAAAGTGTAAAATTTCTCTGGAGTGAAATCTACTGTGAGGAAAGTCAAAAGAAAAACAACAAAGTAAGCAAAAATATTTAAGACATATAGTATAGATAAAGGCAAATTTTCATAATATATTGTACAAAATGTTTTTTTATGAATCCAAAAGAAAATGTTATGGGATGCAGTATAAAAGGGCGATGATTTGAATACACAAGTCATAAAAAACAAAATACAAATAATCAATATTTGAAAATATGTATACCCTCAATTTCACTCATAATGAAAGTACTGGAAATATTGCAAAAACAAGACCCCATTACCCCCCATAAAATCAGCAAAAACATTAATTAATTTTTTCTATTCCCAAAGTTGACAAGATACAGGGAAATGGGCACTTTCATACCTTACCAGAGAAATTGTAAAATGCTGCAACATCTAAAGGAAATTAGCCTTTTCTCCATTGCACAGTGGAAAGTAAATAAATGTTGGAAAAATGAATAAAAACATAAGTTCGTCCTCATAGATGCCATTCTCATATAATTCAATATACTTTTGTAAATAGTAAGCGTATTAGCCCTAGCTGGTATGGCTCAATGGATTGAGTGCTGGCCTGTGAACCCAAAGGTTGCTGGTTTGATTCCCAGTCAGCAGACATGCCTGGGTTGCAGACCAGGTTCCCAGTTGGGGACATGCGAGAGACAACTGATCGATGTATCTTTTGCACATCGATGTTTCTCTCTCTCTTTCCCCTTCCCTCTCTCTAAAAATAAATACTATCTTTTTTAAAAAATTTTTAAATAGTAAGTAAATTAACTCTTAACAATCAAATTAATCTCCGATAAATCGATTCAGGGTTTTTTAACTAGAGCCAAAATTAGGAACTTTAGTCTTAGTATCATAACTTGAACAGGTTCAGGAAAGTCTTGCAGAAATCTCATCCTCGTGGATTATCAAGACTGAGAAAGATTCCGCCCTCCCCACCTTTCCCAGGCAGAAGGAACAAAAGGGTAGACTGCAAAAAGAACTGGTCATCCAATAGACTCAGGCCCTGCAGAGGTAACAGTAGCATAATGCCCGGTATCTCAAGCCATAGTTTCATCTTGGCTCATACGGTGTGAGGGGATTGGAGGGAGTCATCCAGGTAATAAAAGACAAAGCCTGAACTAAGATAGGAACACAAATTACACTTAAAAGGTAGATTTGGGTGATAGCAAGGATATCAGTTTATGAATGTGCAGGTATGTGTCACAAAGCATCCAGGTGACTCCCAAATTTTTGACTTGGAAAATTGGATGATAATGGGACCATTCCCCCATAAAATAAATAGAAGAAAGCACTGTTCAGAAGTGTGTCTCTTAAGCCAGAAGTCCCGAGTTTGGCTCCAAGTTCAATTGCATACCAGCTATGTGGCCCTGCCCAAGTTATTTCATTCCTCTTTGCCTAGATTTCCGCAGATCTAAAGTAGGAATAATAATAGTGTCTATTCATAAGGTTGACATGCGGATTAAATAAAATAATAGTTTAGTGCTTAGTTTCAAGTTCTTGGGACAGTGCCAGAAACATAGCAAGTGCTGTATAATTGTTAGATGATTAATATTGTAATACGAGTTTAAGGATTTGAAATATTTATCTTTGTTGAAGATTTATAATAATTATTCATATGCCAATGTTTGTCCTCAAGACCACAATGGACACGATTATTAAAGCTGCTGATGGACTCAGACGGAGACTGTGGCTCGGCTGGAATCTGTTCTTGCTCAGTCAGGGTAATGAACAGAGAGTTACGAAGTGAACATGCGTCTTAGGAAAACAGCTCTCTTCCTCTATGGGCTATCATCTCCCTTACAGGCAGGATGTATCAATACTCCCCTAAATAACTCTGCTTCAGGCAAATGGTATCTTTAGGTTGCCCTAAATAGCATATGAATATTGCCAATTCCATGTTTCTCCTCACGTTTTGCCTTACGCTCTCAATTGTTTGAAGCCTACAATCCTCCTCAAACTCTTCCTCCTTCACTAGCTATTTTACGGCAAAGTGCTCTCCCTCTTTTGGCCTCATAACACAATAAATAGTTATTTTACTCAGCCATGCTTACACAAATGTATCTTTTTGTTTTATACACCATATTTTTCAAACTAAATATATACATATATATATTTGTTGAAATCAGACTGGTGGTGGGGCAATGGGTATACAATCTTATACTACTTTGTTACCCCTGTGGCTGTTCTCTATAGTATAATGCACAGTAGATGTTGTGCAAACACATAGTCAGTGGTTGAATGATAGTTCGGCTTCCCTCAGCAATAACAACAGAGGGTAGGATGAGATTTAGTTGAAGATTGCAGAATTAAAGCAAATATGACTAGAGGCAACTTCTAAAAGGGTTTGCCCTATTATTCAATATAGGTTAGCTCTTGTGTTCATCAGCTACAAACCTCAAGGTCATTCCCTTCTCATAGACTTTACTACCAAGGTCATAGGTTTCCTCTCCATCCTCCCACTATTCAACATCCTTGGAACTGCAACAAGCTGTCCACGCCCCAAACATCTGGCCACATAGTGAGTATATTTACCGACTTAACCCTAGAAATCTTCATTCATTCATTCTCCATTTTATTGCCAATACATTTCTATCACACCAATTTTTTTTTTAATTAACCTAAAAAGAATTCGGCAGTTGTTACACAATAATGGTTAAAAATGTGAAATCTAGAGTTAGTCAAACTTGCTCAAATCTCTATTTGGGAACTTACTAGCTATGTAACGCCAAACAAGTTAGGGAACTGTTGAGAGACAATTTTTCGTGGCATTTCTGTACATTTTCTATCAGGCTTGATTCTGCACTATCTATACAAGTACGTTAGTATAGCAGTCAGCCTTGGAAGATACAAAAAGTATCTCCCTTTGGGATGGAAGACAGATTTGTTTCCTGAGCAAGATAATAAAGACACTGTCTCCTTCTGGGGCAAATACTAAGCAGCCTCTTAGAAGACTGGGAGTTTCCCATGCTTAGAGCTCTCAGCAGTGACATATCCCCACTCTATGCAGCATTCACCAGGGCCAGCCCAATGGGACCTGAGGGGCAAAGGACCACGATGCTCTTGCCACCTGCTAAGCCATGAGTAATGAGGTCATTTGTGTCTGACGTGGGAGTCTTCTGTTTCTGCAAGCATCCGTGAACATGTAGCTGGCTAATTTGTGAGCTTGCAAGAAGGGTAAGATCTCAGACCTGTCATCATTCCTGCTAATAATCTCTTTATGCCTCAGCTTCCTTACCTGTAAAATGGAGAGGGCGTTTAAGAGCCCCCTGAGCCTCACAGCTGGACTCTTCAACAGCATTTGGGGACTCTTGACTGCCTCCTTGCCAAACCAAATTTCACGCTTTCCAGTTCTGTTCTAATGGTGGCTCTGCGGCATGGACAGCATAAATCATTCTCCCCTTGAAAGTTTCCAATCCCTAAGCTGTGACTCTGCACTAAACTCATTTTCTTCTACATTTTTGTCCTTCTTTAGTTCATTCCTGAAATGTCACACACATACACAAAAAGGGGAAGGTTTTGCAAATATCCTTACAGTCCTAAATTTCCACAAAATACTAATTAACAATACAACAACAAAAAAACAGTTGTTTTTTGTTGTTTTTTTTTTAATGGAAGAAGAAAGAGGCAGCAATTGGAATGAGGGGGTAGAAATCTTTATCAAAAGGAGTTAAGCATTACAAGAAACCTATAAAATGTTGAGTCACTCAATTATGTAGATTGTCAATATTTATTATTCTCCAATGTCTAATCTTAATTTAATATTTGCAAAAAAAAAGTTATTGGAAAGAAAACAAGGGATATGGTGGCTGTAAGCTATGTGGCCAAGTGACCACTGAAACACAGTGAGGAATGATAGAAAGATGACAAATGTCTAACAAAATGACAGATCCCAGGGAATCCCAGCTCCAGCTTTTAATAGCTCTAAGAACTTGGGTTAGTTACTTAACCTCATGAAGCTTTAATTTACTCACTTTCCAAATGAGGTAAGATTATCTACTTTGAGGAATTGTTGATGGGTCGCTGTGACCAGCGAGGCTCAGTTGGTTGGAGCATTGTCGCATGAACCGAAAGGTCACAGGTTTGATTTTTGGTCAGGACACGTGCCTGGGTTGTGGGTTCTCCTCAGTCAGGGCGCGTGAGAGTGGTAGCCAATCAATGTTTCTCTCTCACATCGACACTTCTCTCACTCTTTCTCTCCCTCCCTTGTTTCTCTCTAAAATCAATGAGCACGTCCTTGAGTGAGGATTAAAAAAAAAAAAACAAACAATTGTTGATAGGTTATCTAAATAAATTGTATCTATGGTGAGTATAACTATTGCAAAATTGAAATACTGAAGAATTGCTACTTAAGAAATTAATAAAAGAGCTGAGAGACATTTCTAAATATTTCCCTAAAGCAGCGGTCCCCCGCTTTTTTGGCACCAGGGGCCGGTTTCATGGAAGACAATTTTCCTACAGACTGGGGCAGGGGGGCAGGGTGGTTTGAGGATGATTCAAGCACATTACTTTCAAGCTCACCTACTGATGTGTGGCCTTGGTTCCTAACAGGCCCTAAAGGATATAAAATTGTGTAATGTGGTACTATATTTACCAAATATAGCATTATAGAACTTAAACTCTGGCTTCATTAAAATTCAAGGTGCAGAAAACTCCTTAGTGTCAGACTTATCTAACTCAGTGTTAGTCTTAGAAAACCACTTACCAGATGCGCTGAACTTACCTGTAACAAGAAGTCAAAGAGGGCCATCTTGGACCACTCATGGTGATGCACTTCAGTACAACCCCAGTCAGGTTTGGGTACACGGCCATTCCGCCAGCACTTCCACTTTAGCAGCTGCTGGTAAGTTCCCCAGGTGAGCTTCACAGAAGAGTGGGTTTCATTACTTGTTGGAGATAAAGATGAATCCCAGAGAATGACGGGACATGGGCGGCCATCTAGGGAAACGGAAACACAAGCACATTTTTAGCATGCTATTGCTCATTGTGTGCCCTTGGGCAGGCAGACATTTTCACAGTGTTACTCTCTCACCCATCAAATGTGAGAGTTTGATTAGATGACCCTTTATGATCCCTTTGTCTTCTGAGGCCTTACTATTTTATACCTCAATGACACTTCCTGATAGAAGTCTTATAAAATGGAAAGACATCGTTAGACAACAAAAAACGTTTTTAAGCACGATACTTTATAGATGTGGCAACAATTGGCCACTAACCGCCAATAACAATGTCCTCCGGTTACTGTGGTTTTATGCCACATCTAAAAGTAGCCACCACAAAAAAAGGAAAGAACCCAGACGTTTATAATCGTCTATTCAGTGTCTGAGTGGAGCTGCTCTCTATTTGTAATAACAACTGTGTGATTTTCTGAGGCTGCATTATGAAGAGTTTTTAGAAGTCGCAAATTTAAAAGTGAAATTGTATGGTTCACACAAGTCCCTATAATCTCCAGAGAAAAAGAAGGAAGGGTGTTTTTTTTGTTTTTTTTTTGTTTGTTTGTTTGTTTTTTGATAGGAATATCAGTGCTCTTGGCAATAGATCATGTACTCACATGCAACCTCACAAAATGTCTTTAAGCAAATGTCATTTTTTCAACTGAATGTGTATAGAGGATTTTTCAAAATATCTGTCACCTGAATTGTTTTTGTCTCACTCTGGATCATTTAGAAATTTCATTGCTAAACTGCATAAAAAGGACAAGCATCAGTGAAGTCAGCAAAGACAGGGAACACCATGATGAGGTCGACTGAATGACACTTCAAGCTTAAAACCAAAAACATCACTCCCAAGCTCCCATTTCTACCAAATAAAGTCACCAAGAGATGATGTTGAACAGCTCTTAGGAAAAAAAACAAACTCACAACTAACTCACAAAGATCTGAGAAAGCCCACTCAAGTCATTCTTAACAGGCCCGGACAACAGAAGCCTCTGAAATTATGACTGGAATGTCTAGACACATCACAGGAATTTTTT
The DNA here is from genome assembly GCF_987537825.1 of Furipterus horrens. Lineage (NCBI taxonomy): Eukaryota > Metazoa > Chordata > Mammalia > Chiroptera > Furipteridae > Furipterus > Furipterus horrens. The sequence continues at coordinate 25,358,204 of NW_028327180.1, read as the reverse complement.
AAAGCCTTTTTAAATAACCTAAGAGGTTGTCCAAATATAACTGTTTTTCTTTTTGTTAAAGTCTTTCATTTTACCACCTTGCTTGCCTGCCTCCTTGCAGAGTTCTTATCTTATCTAACCACTCTTGCATTTGGTGTTACAGTGACCTCAGTCATTTTAACAGCCTTCTCTTAATCATTCTAATCACCTGTATTCCATTTTTCTTCAAAAAACAAATCTTTCTCTTCTTAGTCTTAAAATTTAGGGCAGGGCATGTGAAAAGTCCTTTAGATTGTGGAAAATAGGCCACAGTCATTGCCATACAATTAAGAGAAAAAAACAGAGGGGGAAAAAGCAAACAAACATGAACTATAAAAAAGAACTTCATTTTTAATATTGCCACTCTCCTTTTTATTTTATTTTACTTTTTATTTTGTTGAATGATTTGGGGTACTGGGACCTAATTATCTTCTTAGATATAATATGAATATAATTTTAAACAAGGGTACTCTAAATATTATGCCAATTTTAAAAATAATAATAATATATTCAGGGCAAAAGCAGTCCATTATGCAGTGGGAGATACACATCGGCCATTGTAACCAAATACCATCAGAAGACACAACACAGCTTTCAAAGACAGAGGTACTACTTCAGACTTCTAGAGATAAACACCAAGAAGCACTATCAGTCAGTGTCTTTGGACCAAAGTACACAGATAGCACTGTCCATCCCCAGTGCTAAGAAGTCTTCAAAGGGAGTTGAAACCTGATACTAAAGTTTAACAGCACAAATCAACCCAGGAGACAGGCCAGCAGTTTCCCCAGCAATTCACTTAAGACCCTCAGAGGAACAAGGAAATGATCAACATAAACAATTGAAATGGTTAATTAACAACCTTCTGAGCTGTCTTTCCCTGAGAAACATTTGTTTCTTATTTTTAAAGTAATTAAATCTTCTCATTTTAAGAAATGTGGAAAAACATTAAAATATATAGTTAAGAAAACAAAAACCCTCTATAATCTCCTGTTCCAGTCATTTGTTTTCTGGATATTTTTTCGTGATATTTTCCCATCGCTTTCTTTCTCACCTGAAATTTTTGTTTTTAGAAACTCTGGAATCCAACAGACCTTTCAATGCTGGCCATGTTACTTCTTAGCTTTGTAACATCAGACAAGTTTACAACCTCTGGAACTTTTCTTCTGCAAAATGAGGGTGATAATATACCTTCCCAAAAGACTTTGTTAGGATACAAGGGTTCACACACTTAAAATTCTCAACCTGGTACTTAATATATATATATATATATATATATATATACATATCCCAGAAAGGTTTTGATATAATTATTATTACATATGTACACTGTACAATTACATAATTTATAATTTTCAACTGGCCTTTATCTGTTTACTGAGCATTTACTATGTATCAAGCACTATTCTAGACAAATTAATTAATGCTGTTTTTTCTTTTCATAAAACTTACATTTCCACCAGGGGAAAGAAGCAAAAATTATGCCCCCAAAAATAAACTATTTGGGATCATCTTTTATATAATCAGTGTTTTATAATTATTTCACTAAATATTATGTCATAAGCATTTTTCTTATAATGAAATATTTTTTAAAAGAGTCACTTACTATGTATGATACAGTAACCTAGTCCGGTGGTCAGCAAATTTGGTTAAGGGCAGATGGTAAATATCTGAGTCTTTGAGGGCCACATGGTCTCCATTGTAACTATTCAATTATGCAAGTGCTCACTATTGTGGCATGAAAGCAGTCAAAGACACTATGTTAATAAATGGCCTTGACGGTGCTCCAATAACAAGTGTCATAGTAATAGTGTTATTCTTTTTTCCCCCCAACCATTTAAAATTGTAGAAATGCTTGGTAGCTTAGAGGCCATACAAAAATGGGCAGCGGGCCCTCTGTTCTGCAGACTGTAGTGCATCAACCCCGATCTAGTCTATGAAGACAGTGTATTTCATTTACCATTTCTCTACTTTAGATCATCCATGTTTTGAATGGTACATTTTCTATACTGTTGTTTAAAAAGTTCTCCAACTGCCAAAGGGAGCTTTCCACTGATAGGAATAACTGACTTTCAATCAATATTCTGTTTTTCTCTATACTCATTCATGTTCCCGTAGCAAAGTACTTCCAATGCTGTCACATAAAGACATTTCATCCTCCCCTCCTGGAAATCAGTGCGCCTCAGGAAAAGGGGTTTTCAGAAAGCAAGGAGAAGGCAGGATGAGCCGCAGTTTCCATGCTGAGCCCAGGTGGCTCTGTCTGGGGCCTTTGGGCACACGGGTCATCCTCACTCTGTATCCGCACACATGGCCCTTGAGTCTCTAATAGTAGCCAGGATGATTCCAGACCTCAGAGCTAGGAGTACTACTGTAAGAATTCCACTTTTCATAAAACATAGCTGTTAAAAGAATTAACGGAACTTTGATAGATCTGAAAGGATGACAGAAAAATAGCCTCTGAAAACAGAAAACTGGTTCAAGAAACTTACCCTGAAATTTTTCAGAGAAGAGAAGCATTCATCTCTTCGCAACCAGGTTTGTCAAAATGATACAGTAATGTACTCTCCAGAGAAATCATATCAGTGAAGAGATAAAATTCTAACTGTCAGAGTGGTGAAAAAGCAGGGTTTAAAAGCTATGTGGGTGTTCGAGTGAATGAAAGGTGATACAGCAGTCTTTAAAAATGAGACTTGCCATTAAAGGTTTTTTTCCCAAAATCTGAATATTTTCCCTGAATTCTAATGTTCTACCAAGTTGTTTTTTATTCAAAATCACACACACACAAAAAAAATATCCTTTTGAGAAGATAAATGTGAAAATCCACTGAGAATGAAGGCTCTACACAATCTCCTTAGCCTGCATTGATGAAAAGCCCTTCCCTTTGAACACTGGCCAGCTGGTTTTGTTGAACTGGAGGTGGGTGCTGAGCATGCTGGGATGACTTGTGAATGTTGGTCTGTATTTGTCAGTGCGCAAAAATAAGTAAAAAATGGCCTGAGCACTGAGCTCAAAACTCTTTTCACTTGGGCCAAGTTCCAGGACTCCTTGTGAACAAAGCAAAAAAGGACCGTGACAGTCCAGCTCAGACCCCCTCATTAAAAACAGCTCTACAAAAGCCACTAAGGGAAGCAAGGGACACCCAAGTGTGAGGCTCATCTTTACTCTAGAAAACAAATTCTGTCGGGTTCCATTGTAACTATCTGACATAGTGCAGGAAAACCTTGATGCTGCAGGTCTCAAACAAATACAGGTAATTGCTGATGTGGATGCAACTCCAATGATAGCGCAGCAAGGCCGGTGGTTGTTAGTGATCTCTTACGTACTATCTGCTCTATTTTTTGGCAGTAGGGTTTTGGCAATTAAAAGTATGAGACTGATGTGAATAAGAAAGTTAGATCTCTTGGCACAGAGCTGTTGAATGTGAAGCAGTTTGTCAACATGAGCCCTGGCAAAATAGGAATGCAAGATTCTGTAACAGCCTGGAGGGCGGAGAGATTTGAAGGATTAGGTGAAATTTTGGTCAGGGTTTTAAATATTGTTAACACCCTTGTTCAAAAAAAAGAACAGTATGTATGAGCTCCCCTTAATTTTCCACAAATGGACCTATTGTATCCTGTGTTTCAGATAAAAAGAATTCAGAGTGCGGCACGCTGAAAACGGAAGCCCAGGCCTTTGAGAGTTCACAGTGCAGTAGAAACACTTAAGGGCACATGCATAATGATGATCAAATGAACTGTTTGCCCCTTTAATGAGTGTTTTGATGGGAACAAGTGAAGGGCTAAAATAAAAACAGCTCTCAGAGCAAAGCCAAGCAATGAAGAAATGCAAGAAATGCTGTGGCCCAGAATAGCAAAGTGGTGAAATGTCACCGTTAATAAGAAGACTCTTTGCTAAAGATGAGCTGAGAGTATGGGGCAGGAAAAGAAGTCATAATGTTGATTCTATTCTTGACTCCATCACTGGTCTCCGCAGAACCTGAGCCAAGTCCATCAGCCACCCTGACAGAGGCACTGAGTTCCCTAAGGTGAGAAGAATACCTCCTAAATCTGTCTGGCAGGGCCGTGTGACAATCCAATGAAATACTGAAAATGCAGCACTGTTAAATATTAAAAAGAGCCAAACCTATGTTCAAATTTTATGCTTTAAAAAAAGGATATGTAGTAAGTAAAGAGGCAGAATTCCACAGATTTTACGTGTATAGATTATCCACAGCCAGCCAAGTTTTGGATACAGGTAACTTCTCTTAGAAATACATTTCTGGGTGATTTAGAATACCTTGTTCAAACAAAAAAATAACCATATTTACTTATCTAATAGTTTTTCAATTCATAAATTGTTTTCTCTAGGTTGGACTGGGTTAAAATAATCTCCATATTTCCTCAAGAGTTTGCTAAGGATGAAGCCAAGGGAGCAGGAAAAGGAGAATGTCATGTGACTTCCTCCATCCCAAACTACTTCATCTAAATCATTGATTCTAATCTAAAAAGTGTCCTTCTTTGTTCTGAACCTTTGACTAAGGACAGGAACTTCCGCTTTCTAGGTCTGCCCTGGGCATCGACTATGTAAATGGAAACTCCCAACCACTTCCTATCTCAATATTCCATTTAAAAAAAAACAGGAATCAAACTTGACTTCAAAGGGTGGTGATGATGCAGGCAATCATTGTGCTGGGCTCCACAAACAATCCCATTTTGCAAACGAAGTCTTGGTCCTATATCAGGGTGGCCCAGTCTGGGACAATTCACTGTTTATTAATATAGATAAAGGAACCGTGAATTCCTGACCAGAGTGACCTTCATACAGTGCAAAGCTCATTACATCACTACAGTTAACAACCCTTAAATAATCCCCCATTATCAGCAAGATAATGTCTCTGTCCTTACCTGACATCAAACCCACACACCCTCCACAACTTTGTCCTATCTCTTCCTCACCCACAATCCCCCACACCCTCATTTCCTTTTTATAGAACGACTTGTACTTTCCTAAGCACACCCACTTCACACATTTTTAAACATCTATTTTTTTAACCCCTTTCTACACCTACCCCATGTCACTCCTCCCACAGTGACTTTTAAGAACCAGTTCTGACATTACTCCCAGAAGTGTTTACAGTCCCCCCACCTCCCCCTTTAGAGACACACACACACACACACACACACACACACACACACCGGGTAAAATTCGAACAATATCTCCACAAAGGTCTTTATCATAACACTTCTGGCACGATGGGTTTGCTTTGCTGTCTCCTGCCCTCCAAGCTGAGAGCTCAGGAAACAGGGACCAGTGTGAAGTCATCTGAGGATCTCCACCTCCTGACATAACGTCGAAACCAAAGCAAGCATGCGAAGTTGTGATTAATGAATGAGTGAGTTTTTCAGAATCTACCCAATTTCATCTACAGCCCTTCAGTAGTGAGGAACAGTCAATGGGCCCCGAGTAAAAGTGTGGTTGGTGTGACATCCTCGTAAGCAGGATTTCACCGTCCTCCCTCCAAATGAATGGAGAAGGGTTAGAGCGCAACTTGGGAAACAGGTGGGATGTGCAGAGGTTTCCACGCCCTCGTTCGATGTAGCTGGTGCTCAACAGTCCCCATCTGGGTTCCAGAGTTCTGAGACACTGGAATGGATAAAACGGGTGGTAGCAACGCCACTGCCTCTCTCCTTCTGACCCCAGATCACTGTCATGAGAAGGGAAACAGGTAAGGCATCATGGCTACGTTCAAAAACGAGACCGAAAGGCAGTGGTGAAGGCGGGTTACAATCTGGATAGAGGATGAAGTGGGAAAGGCCCAGGCCACAGCCATTGGAGGCACGCACGCCGCATGAAGGGCTAAGGGCAGACAGTGCACACAAGTGATAAGGACAGAGGCCATGGAGTCCTTCTGAGCCACATCTACACCCTCAGCCCCACTACACACAACCTGTGGGCCTTCCGAGGATGTATGTTATTCTCTGAGTCTCATTTTCTCCCACAGAAAATCTGTCCAGGAATATTCGATGTTCGGGGCTGTTCTAACATTTAGTGAGATAACAAACCTAAAGTGCCTGGCACTCCACAGATGTGATACTGGCATTATCTACTATCAACTCCAAGCACTTTCTTTAAATGACAGTTTTGGGGGCTTTTTATTTATTTCATGTAAATATTAATCTAGATAAACTAAGAAAATCTAAGGAAACCCATCACAAAGAGCTGAATCAGCTTAGAAACTGGATTAAAATAAAAGGTAACACTGAGTGTTACTATGTGTTAGATACTGTTAAAAATATTTCACATCTATGAACTCAATTTTCACAACACCTCTATGAGATAAGCACTGTTATCATCATTATTTTTATTTTAACCATCCTATTATACTAATGAAGGAATAAGGTACAGAGATATTCATTGTCCAAGATCACATGACTATCAAGCAGTAGGACCAGGATTCAAACTCAAGGAGTCTAGATTGCCAGTTATGGGCTAAACTGTGTCTCTTCAAACTTCACACATTGAAGCTCTAACCCGCAGTTCTTCAGAATGTGATTGTATGTGGAAATAGGTCCTTTAAAGGGGTAATTTTAAAATGAAGCCATATGGTGGGCCCTAATCCAATCTGACTGTTGTCCTTGTAAGAAGAAGAGCTTTGAACACACAGGCACAGAAGAAAAGCCATGGGAGGGCACAGGGACAAGGCAGCCATCTGTGAGCCAAGGAGAGAGGTCACAGAAGAAATCAAACATAAGGATCCCTTGATCTTGAACTTCTGGCCTCCAGAACTGTGAGAAAATAAATTTCTGTTGTTTAAGCTTCGCAGTCTGTGGTATTTGTGATGGCAGCCCTAGCGGTCTGATACACCTGCCCACGCTCTTACTACAAAGCTATTTGAATTAAAGACTACACAGCTTCTCCTCCATGCTTAGAGCAGCGCCTCACATACAGAAAGCAAATGCTATTGGTTACAACTGAATTAGAAGGAAACGCCACTATCTGCCCATTAACTGAGGTGGGAGGGGGCCAGGGGTGTCCTTCAGCACTGGTGATGTCCTTAGGGACAGAGACATCAACAGATTCGATTCTAATGGAAAGGTCATGACCTTGAGATCAGCCTGGTGTTGCGTGAGTCCTGAAATCGGTGGCAATAAGATTTCCTCCAGGCCACTGGCTGGCACAGAGCAGGTGCTCAATAAATATTTCTTAAGAGACAAAAAAAAAAGAAAGCTGATAGTATAGTTCAAGTAAAGATAAAGGGAACAGCTTGCATGTAGCTGAGCCCCACACAACCTTTTATGTTGTGAGCCCTGTTTCAACTATTCATTGTCCCTCTGCGCCAGCCACGTGTGAGGTCAGGGCCCGAGCTGCAGAGACGCAGCAGAGGAAGTCACCAGGTTGCCCTACTCACTCACTATGGAGTGAGCTAACAGGTAGACACTGGAGCAGAGCAGCCTGGAGCAGATGCTCAGAAAACTTTAGCTTGCTGATGAATGAGAGCATGGAGCTGACCAGCTCAGTCTGATTGCTAAAAAAAAATACCCTTAAGGCTTTTCTGATGAAAAGAAAACAATGTGCTTTCAATCCAGATTTTAACAAATAAAACATGATTCCTGTGCTCCCAAGTAAAGATTGTAAGAAAATCTGCACCTATGCCCAAGACTTCCAGGATTTTGAAGTCTGTGTGTTTCCTAGTGGTGAGGGCATCTGGGTTATTCTGATAACTCCCTGCAAAACACTCCTGCCCTTACCTGAGAGCCAGAAAGAACATGAAACACACAGCTGCGATCGCTCTGCTCTGGGAAGTGCCCCAGCCGCAGCAGCGCACAGTGCTGCTCCAGAGTGAAAAAGACACGATGTACTTCTCCTGCTTTGTAATAAGAGCAGGCGATACAGGTTGGAAAACAGGGAGCAGCTTGGGATCTACCATGAATTTCAATGGAAGTTAGTGGGATGCCTGCAGTTTGTCATTTCAACAGCCTTGACATACAGAATTCCTGGAACGAGGCTGCCTTAATTCAGTATGACAGCTCTGTGGCAATAAAGCAGCATCCTAAAAATAAAGTATACATAATGCATCTTCCATGCCGGGCATGAAAAATAGTACAATGCTTAAATGCTACCAAAGTGATATCCCTTGGGATTCATTCACATTACGGTGCAGACTGCTAGGGGCAGCTTTAGCAAAGCTGCTAAATCGAAGATCACAGTTGGAGTGCTGGCTTTTCTGATACTCTTGCCTTTTACATAGACTTAGTCTGCTTTGTCTTGTTTTAGACAAACATTTGAAAATATTTTGTTAAAGTAATTACCTAAATGTGTCAGAACCACACAGTATCTGGTGACCTTTATAATAATTTATGACTTTTGCAAGGATAGTTTGGCAGAAAACGTGCTAATATGTTCAGTTATGTTTGCATTCATGGAACCGTTTTTGTTAAAATAAAAAAATCTGGTAATCACTGGCTTGCATTAAAAAATAAATAAAAATAAAAAATATAAAAACCTCAGAGCAATATTATCAATGTTAAATTGTTAGATTGAGAAAGAAAACTAAATAGAAATGTCGGCATGGTAGTAAATCAGAAATCACGATGCTTAAATTTGGACATTTTTGTCACTGTCCCATATTATATATCAAGTTGTATTTGAGAGGTAGAGTGGATGAAGCAAAGCAACACCAGGAGGATTTAGTGTCATATGGAATTGGGTACAAATTCCAGTGCCACTATTCACTAGCTATGCATCCTTAGGCAAAATCATAACCGTGCTGAGCCTCAGGTTTCCCATATTTATAGTATCAATACTATCTGTTGTGTATGAGTGTTGAGTGGTTTAATAGACAAAAATAAAAATATAGTATAGGCACTGCAGTCTTTATAAATTTGCAATTGAAGATTTCATTATTGTAAGTAGGGGTTTTTTAAAGTCCTTTGATGCTATATTTCAAAACACTTTTGCATTTCCTGCAAAGACATGCATAGGATGAGCATCTGCTACAATGATAATTGCTGGATTTTGTACAGTACACTGCAGGCATCCTATGTAATTACAACCTTACCTTCCCTTCCCCTAACCTCCTTCTCATTTTCTGGGTTGTCTTTGGGGTAACTAACATCTGACAGAAAATGGTCTGCTATACAATACAATGCCAGCAACTCCACTGAGTTCACAGATATTCCAAAAGAATCAACTAGAATTCATTAAGTTATACAATCAAGAACCTGTCCCAGACTAACCTGAGCTTATGGCTCTATGCTGATTGGATGGTCCATGTCAGTTTTAGTAACAACAACAAAATAAATAAACACAAAAAAAACCTTTTTTTTAAATCCACCTGAGAATAAATTTTATAATTAGGACAATTTGTCTTTGAACTAAATCAACAGAAAGCTTCATCTGGGAGGCTGGAAGCAGGGAGATCATTCAAATCATAGTATTTGATTCTCTTATATCTCCTCTTGCAGGTTACAATATGTACCCTTTTTACATCCAGGCAATTTATATTACTTTGAGCAAGGTATTTATTTAATTACCCTGGGCCTCTATTTCCACATCCACAAAATGTCTCTCATAGTGTACACACCTGATAAAATTTTCATGAGATAAGCATGCACATACTTAAACAGTGCCTGATATATAGTAACATCAATATTATTCTTGCTATAGTCAAGATTGTTATCGTCTTGAGGGGAAAAGCGAAAAGAAAAAAAAGAGGTGCCCATAGCAGCCCATATCTGTGTACCAGGGAGTAAATCATCTGTTTCTAATTACATTAAACTACTAAACATACTAATACGTTGTGGTGATGGAGAAGGAAGACATATTTTAGGCCCCTTGAATGATTTGTTGAGAGAAGATTGATGAAAAGACTTGGAAGTTACAAAACAAAGGTCTGAATTTTTTTCTAGATGACTAATTCATTGTATGACCTTCAGCTGTCTTATTGCTTTTCCTCATCTCAAAATTGAGGTAACAAAAAAGAAAAAATGTCTACCGCATAGGTTTCTTGAAAGGGTTAGCTGAGATAAGCCAAATATCTATATTCAACTAACAATACAGACTAGTTCTGTTCTTGGTACTAGGCCTGAACTTATTTCCACAAACATTAATCAGAAGTCCGAGAACAGAAACAAAATTTAGAGAAGATAACTTACAGGATTTGCTAGCTACCCACTCTCCCAGATATTAAAGGATTAAAAATTATCAGAGAAATACATACCTAAACTAAATCTTACTGTTCCTCCTATGGAAAACTCATTATAAAATTACTTTATAATGGGAGGTCAGCAGACCATACTGATAGATTTTATAAGAAAAAATGCTATAAACCTCATTATTCGAATTATACAGAGGCTGCCAAAGAGATTTTTTCATTAACTCTACAATGACCTCTTAATAAGATCCTCCAGGAGAAATCCTGGTCTGGACTTCGGACTAAAATCAGTAGCACTTGTCTTGAGTGTTAGAAGCTGAAGGTAAATATAGATTTACTGTTAGAGTCAGTAAAACAGGGCAAGAATGCATTCCTAAATTATTCAAAAATATTTACTGAGCACCTATTATGTTCCAGACTCTCCACTAGGACCTATAAATGCAATAATAAACAAGATCGGAAATATCTCTGCCTTCACAAACCTAGAGGCTAGTGGGAAGGAACAGATTACTAGTCAAGCATTATAATACAAAGCAATGACACAGGCTATATAGAAATAAGTGCTGGGTAGCTAGATAAGAACTATCGCCTCCCTGGGAATCTAACTAAAATACTAAATTTCATGGTGACAGTGAATAAGGAGACATCCTTCAAGTTTATAATTTCATTGGGAGTCCTTTTTAGCCTCTTGGGCCAGAGGATTCACAGAGGCAATTTCTGGGATTCTTCTGCATTTAAACACTAGCCACTGACTCACCCTACTTTGTATTCAAACCTTGAAAGAGCCTCAAGACTCAGAGAAGATCCGTTCTATGGCAAACACATGGCCAGACCAGCCCTTTGCCTGCAATGGAGGTGACTGGCTGCATACTCAGAACCTGCCAAAATGTGTACCGCCTGAGAGATTCTTGAAAATCAGGCTCAATAAACCACTGTCATGGAGCTGGAAAAACTATATGGCTAGTTAGCAAATCCCCTATTTTTGTCTCATTTTCTTTGTTAAATAAAGGGGTTAAATCCATTGTGAAAAATCAAAGGGTTGACTCTAACAGGGTCTGGCTCTGGGCTTCTTAAAAAGATTCCATCTGCTAAAGAGAGATAACCCACTTCCCTCTTCCTTTTAAAAACAAACAAACAAAATTTTGCTTACTTCCATAGTAACCTGTCTGATAATATGTCTGTCAACAAGATCTTTGTCTCCACCCTGGCTTCCTCTCATCATGCAAATTGCCATTGACTTTAATTAGATTTAATAAGCCCCTGGGAAGTGCAGTAAGGGGAGTGGGGAGCAAAGTTGATCCAGTGGAGGCTTACTCTTGCATGTTGAGTACAGCATTACCCTGGAACTCTCCTATCCTCCCAAAGCTGGGAAAATAAAGAAGGCCAAGCAGATGGAAAGAGAGGCTGCTGCTGCTGCTGTCCAAATGTGAAACGTGGGTGGAGAAAATCATTTAGAAAAAGAGAGTGAGAGAAAAGAGAAAATCAACCCCAAACCCCAACAGCTGCAAATACTGAAGCATGTGAAGCTGTTACCTTGGATGAACTCTGATTTCCTGCCCACAGAAGGCAGGGTTCTGTTGAGCCCCAGGATCCTGTCCAGGTGGAAGGCAAACACCTCACTCATGTCCAAAGGCTGCTTGAGCAGCCCACAGGGGCTAGAGCCGCAGCTAGGCACAGAGCCAGCGGCGCTCCCCTCCAGCACCAGCAAGCGCGCTTGGCTGTTCCAGGGCACAGGCTGGAAGCCCGCCACAGCACCATCGGCCAACTGGCGCATTCTGTGGATGTCTTCTTTGCTCAGCCACGAGGGGGCGCTCTCGCTGTAGATTCTGATGTTGCTCTCTCTGGCCTCGGGCAGCTGTAAGTCTGAGCCCCCAACTCGCAGGCCCGGACCCCGTATCAATCTCCAATGTTTTTCTCCAACCTTGGCCAGGTTTCCTCTCTGGACGTACCCGGGCACTTCAGCATCAGCTGCCCGTGCAGTTTCCTGCGACTGAAGGTATGGTCCCATCAAAGCCTCCTGTCCCGGGGACAGGGATACCACGGTGTACTTCTTTCTGCGCTTCGGTTTCACTGTGCCACGGATATTGGCGGGCTTGCTTCGCTTGGAGCGTAGGGTAATGTACACCACATTGGACTGCAGAGTAGATCCATTATCCTGAGACTCGGGAGGGGCCAGGGTACCATCCAAGGGTATCTCAGGGAAGGGTGCCTCGGCGGTGTCTCGGCTCTGGTGGGGCCCCTTTTCCGCGTCCGGTCTGTGCTGGAGCGATGCGCGCCCCACCTGGCTCACTAGGAAGCCCAGGTAGATGGCGCAGGCAGTGCCCAGCAGAAGGTTCCTCCGAGTCCTTGGACGCCGGCTGCTCCAGAGTTTACACACCCGCGGGACGCACAGAGAGCAGATGAACCAGTTTATGAGCTGCCCTGGCTTGTCTGGACAGGTCATTTCTCTGCTGCATCCACATGTTGAAGAGAGTTTAAAGTCTGCAGTTGTCTCCTGGTGACATGATGCATGGTTTCCTGAATTCAGCTGTGGCCTCTGCGTAGGTGTTCTAAGTGGTCTCCAGTGGGTAGAGATGGAAGTAAAGGGTCAGTGATGCAGTTGGGAATGTTTGTGACACCGGCCACAACAAACCTTTTAATTCCTCTCAGTCTCCCAAGGAGCAGTGGGGCTAGTTTCTGGGAATGAATGGAAACAGTTAACTGAGTCACAATCTCATGGCAGTTAAGTTCCTCTACAAGAGCAAAGGGAAAAAGTAACTCTTTCCTTGCATAAATATCACCACTAAATTTTTTTTAATGAAGTGTAAAATCCAGAAACAAGATAGATGTATAAATTGGATATTCAGTTTAAACTAGTGAGAACAAGCCACAAAAATCCAAGAATATTTTATAACTTGTAACAAGAGTCATTCAATTTCACTCTAAATGAAAAGCACTAAAATTTGATAAATCCAGGCTCTTCCTTTTTGAAATTCAGAAATAATTTAAAATAATACATGGTTTTTTAAAAATCTATAACTATTCCATATTTACTTTTTAAATCTTTCACTAATTAGTTAACTAAATAACTAACACTCAAATTCAGAAATATATTCTCTTAACCTAACACTACAATTTTTCTTCATAATGATCCATTACCTTACATTAATAGTTATAATATAAAGCCATAAATGCCCATCTGTCTCGAAAGCAGTTACATTTATTGTCACACACCCACACAGAAACGCAACACAGAAATCCGACTGCTTTTTACTCCTTTTCTTTCCACCAAAGTCAGCTGAAAGAAAATAAAAGAATCTCTTGCTCTATTTTTTGCACATTATTAAAAAGAAGAAGAAACTGTACACAACCTTACTTACACAGCTGGCCCCATGCTTCGCTCCAGAAACAATGTAATCCCTGACTCTAATGCAAAGAACTTGTAAAGGCTGAGGCATGTAAGTAGAACATATTTCATGGTCAAGAGTGTTCCACATTTCAAATATTTCAGCTCGGCTTTAACGGCTCCCTTGAAAACTACTGATTACAAAGCAAAAAGAAGAAACAAAAAAAACAGTTGCTTACCAACTGACTGCTTATATCCCAATTTTCAGACAGATAATTTTTTAATTGTTTAGAAAATAAACTTTCATTTTAAATTATTGCAAAAGCAAATGCCATACAGAAGCAGTTTTCATTCAAATAATTTTCCACTTATTTTTAACCCCTGGGAGCCCTCTAGTGTCCTGTTTGGAAACAGACTTTGAAAGGTCAGTCTCAGGGCTGGACTGAGAGCGTTTGCTTAGCCGCAGAACAAACACCTTATAAAATGAGGAATGCTGTCACCCCACACCACTGTCCATCTGTAGCTGGGGATTAAAGCACCAGGGTTCCCAGGACTACAACTCACCTGACTGTCTTGGCCGTTTGCAGAGGAACGTTTAACTCCCACCACTTCTGAGAAGGGAAGGCCTGGAGGTTCAAAAAAGGTGAGAAAGGGTTAACGCAAATGAGGAAAAAAAAAAAAAGAACAGTGAGATAAGGGTACACATAGATAGGGAAAGACTTTTGGAGTGTGCAGTTGCAGGAGCAACAGTTCACAAAAAAAAAAAAAAAAAAATGTGGATTCTCTCTGATTGGAGGTTTTTTTAAAAACCGGTTAGTAATTGGCTTAGGTAGTTTGCTTGTCCTGGCACAAAGGCAGGGGTGGATGACCTCCGGGCCTCACTTAGGCTTATTCTTTTTGCTTCTATGGCAAATAGAATCAGAAGGCAGGAAGGGGACAAGATTATTTGCCCCCCGCCCCTGGAAAAGAAGTTTGTGATACCGGGGTGTGTGTAAGAGATCAGAGTATGGTATACACTCCTAAAAATATCTTTTACAAAGCAAAAGAGAGTAACGAGTTGTAATATATAGAGAAGGAAGGAATAAACTTCCCAGGGATAAAGTAGTAAAAATGATAATAGAACTGTTGCTTTAGCACTCTTAAACTCAGACCTCTCTTCCTCTGTAAATGTTCTGCCACCTGGAGGAAAGAGAAGGCGCAATTCCAATATTGACTGAGGCCCAGAAGGACCTGTTGATTTGGGATAAACGTCCGAAGAATTCAAGCATCAAAGCCATTTTCTTTGTGCTCCAAAACTCTTAAAGCACACTTTCGTAAGCACGGACTTATTTTCTAGAGAGTAAAGGTTAACTTCTTGAAAGGAAACCATGACAGAGCTGTTTTATTAGAGCTATCTTATTGCTTTCACATATTGAGAATAATAAATGACCTGACTCTTTAAAAATTAAAGGTAAGTTTTTGGCGGAAGCCAGGTTATAAAAAAACAGAGGCCTCTGCTAACTGTTTATAAAGCAACCTTTTTAGTGGAAAATGCTTAGGAAGTAGATAAGAACTCTATGACTTAGTAAATTTGATTGAATGCCTTTTTGACCCCCTCCCCGCCACCCAAAATGTCTCTTTATTAAAAGAGCAATACATTGCTTCCCCTTACAGCCACCAGAGGGATTAGTGGAGACGGAAGGCTATAATGTCTAGAGAAGGGACTCCGGGAAGCTCAGATCCCTTGTGGCAAGTAATCTGGCCTCTCTCATCCATCTCTAAGAGAAGAGTACTAATTCCACTCACCTCATCAGTGTCTCTGATGAGTAAATGAGATAGTGGTGACAGAAGGATCAGGCAATGAGTTTTTATCCTTCAAAAAGCCCCTGGACAACCTAGACAATTAAACTTCTTTATTTCAGCTGTGGATGCTCAAGGGCTCAATAGTCTGCCCCCCACCATGCCCCCCACCCCCTCTGACCACACACACAGAACCAGGCCAGACACCTGGCCCAAGTCATTCTTGGCTTAGGATAGAATAACCCAAGTGGCAGTGGTTTTCAACTTGTGGAGAGGACTAATGATTGGATAAAGCTGTCTTGATTTTCTGGCTCCTTGCAGGAAGCCTGTGCAGAGCCGCAAATGATCCCTTCTCTCCTCACCTGAGGCACCGTTTGTGTAAAGGAAATAGGCTGCAGAGTACATTTAAAGGAGGGAAGGCAGGCCTCCGGTTACACTAGATTAAGCCTGGCACATTAGAAATGCATTGCGATTATAAAGAAACACCTTCAAAGTGCAGGAAAAGAGGCAGAGAGAAACTTGGGGTCCTTATTTCATTTATACCTAGTAGTTTTGAGACTCAGTTGTGTCCCTCACTGTGATCAGACATGTGTGGCATATCTGATAAGTCATTGGGGTGTGGAAATTACATATACATGTTTTATGAATTGATAGAGAACCAGGAATAGAAAAAACAGGCTGTGTTAATATACCCATTTCCCACCTCCCCAGCCCTATAGATTCAAGCCTCAGGAGAGAACTATGGGTAAACACTGATGGAGTTATTTGCATGTATTGGGTTGACCAAAAAGTTCATATGGTTTTTTTCCATAAAATGAAAGACACATTTTCACCGATAACTATTGATTTGGATATTTTTAGTATGTCAGCTATCTCCTGTGTGGTATGATGTTGATAGTTCTTCATTAATATCTCTATTTGATCGCTATCAACTTGAACTACCCGACCATGAAGCATCATCCAGCAAGAGATCTCCAACACGAAACTTCACAAACCACTTTTGATACGTTCAATCAGTCACAGCAGCTTCTCCATACACTGCACAAATTCTTTTTTTGCATTTCAGTTGCATTTTTACCTTTCTTGAAATAATAAAGCATAATATGCCAAAAATTTGTATTTTCTTTTATCTTTAATATTAAAATGGCTACACAGAAAATTCACCTATTTTGATAAGATTTATTTATTTTTAATGCACACTGGTATGACCGCTTTCACAATAAGATCTAACAAAATTGTTGCAAATGAAGTTAAAGACAACTAAGTGCTACTAGAGCCATCTTACGGGGGAAAAACCAAATGGACTTTTTGGCCAACCCCATATTATCCTGTGAGATACAGAGATGCCAGCAGCACACTTTGGTTTCCAGACAAGAAGATGCGATACAGGGTGAGGGAGCATCCCATGCTCCCCACTGCTTTCAGGTGTTGGCTATTTTGGAAACACTGCTGGGCAGCACCCCTGGCATGTACCTCATGGTTGCCATGGAAGTGACAGCAGCAGCAGTGAGCTCAGCAGAGAGTTATCTTTAAGTAGCTACACAGACGGAAAGCATCCAAAGAGAGGCTAATGTGTGGTAGCCAGAAACGCTGGGTTATGGCATATGAGTGGCAAGCCCTGGCATCCTTGTGACACAAACCTAGTCCCTTTGAGAGGTGCTGGAGGTCTTGTTTTATGCAGGAGAGAGTAATAGTCAGTGCAGTTTTGGTCACTCCCACTAAAAAGTGCTTGGTACCCACAGGCTGGTGATACTTAGGAAAATGTAGGTTGCACAGCCACTTAATAGTTATTAAAGACCCACTAAATGCCAGTCACTAAAGCTGGGTTCTGCGGGGGGTACACAGCGTCTGAAGCACTGTTTGGCTCAGTAATGTCTCAATGAATATTGAATGGGAAAATGACTGAATGAACAACAAATGAATGAAAATATCAAAATGATAAAAGCACAATCTCTAGATCAGTGGTCCTCAAAGTGTGGCCCTGGCCCAGCAGCATCAGTTTCACCTGGGAATTTGTTAGAAATGCAAACCCTTGAACTGTACCCCAGACCTACTGGGTTAGAAACTCCTGGAGGACGGGCTGTGTCATCTGTATTGTAATAAACCCTCCAAGTAATCTGGATGCATGCTAAAATTGCCCTAGCTAAGGAAGTCCAAAAAGAATGGGGCAGGCCAGGAAGAAAATAGGAACATGCCCAAAGAGGAAGAATAGAAGAAACTAAAAAGTTGTAGGAAAACTCAAAACATCATTTTCAGTTTACATAAGACTTTTCCGTACCTTTTCTTTCTTTATGAGAGTTCAATTTTCTTCGTAACATTTCATCCATTGATTGAAGACAGAATATGTTAATATCACATACTCTGAAGAGCCAACCACCCTTACCTACCCAGCCCTTTCTCAAAGCAAGGTCATAGCATATAAATTTTGGGAAAAGGAAAGATTTGAGAGATTAGAATTCACAACCCATGGAATAAAAACCAGAAACACTCGTAGTCGGGTGAGGAGGAACCGTCTAAGGAAAATTGCAGAAAGAAATCAAATCCTCTACAGACCATTCCCGGTTCTGCATCCATAAAGATACCTTTTACAGGAAAAATCACATTGTTTTCTAAAAGGCAGTCAGAGAGTTCCCATGGTCACATAATGTGTATCATAGGCAAAAATTATTGTCAGAGTAGCCTTACTCTAAGACATCACCCAGAGACCAATGTGGGAGCAAGCAACAGGTTTATTGAGGGAAAAGGGGGAAGGGGGTGGAGGAGAGAGGCAACTTCCGGACCAACTCGAGGGCCAGTAGGAGCAAGGGGAGTGGGAAGCACGGGAATGGGGACTCCCAGTCCTCCACGCTGGCTGGTTGGAGTCCCACCCAGACTTCCACAGGTACACTTTTTAAACTTGCCAACCGCACATTTCAGCGAGGATGAGTTTGTCATATTAGCATATTCAGTAGATTGTTTACATCTTGTTGACATTCTGACCAGGTTAACTAACATATCCTGTTGTCATGACCAGCTTTGCATCCTGGCTACCTCTATATTCTGACAATTATAAGCCAAAATGCTTTGTTAAGAAGCCTGATGAGAGTTTTGAAATTAAAAAGATGAGCAGATACAAAGCACTATGACACACAGAAGAAAGTTAAATGTTTTGATAAGAATGAACATGTCATTTCTCTAAATATAACACATCTCAATTATTTTTCCACAGGAAATAAACAATGCTTTGGTTGAGAATGCACACTGTTTTTCAGTTCTTTAGAGAATGAAGACAACCTTGAGCTAATCACCAGCTCAAAGGCAACACTCCATGTTTTATCTTTGCAGTAATTTCTTACAATATAGAAATAGCCAGGCTGTATAATAGTTTATTACAATAAATCTGCATTTAATTCAGTTGAGTTAAGGAATTTACAACCAAAATATTCTTACCTCAGCTACATGCTTTTGGCAAGTGCTATAGACTGAATGCTTGTGTCCCTTCCAAATTCATATGTTGAAACTCTTAATGGCCAATGTATTTGGAGATGAGGCCTTTGGGAAGTAATTAGGTCATGGAGTTGGAGCCCTCGTGATGGATCAGTGGCCTTGTAAAAAGAAGCAAAAGAAAACTTGCTTCCTCTTTCTCCTGTCTGCCCTCTCAGGACACAGCAAGGAGACAGCCTTCTGCAAACTAGGGAGAGGGCTGCCACCAGATCCCCACTGTGTGCACTCTGATCTCAGACTTTTTAGCCTGTAGACTATGAAAACTAAACTTCTGTTGGTTAAGTCACCCCATGTATGGTAATTTGTTATAGCAGCTCAAACTAAGACACCAATATATTTAATTTTGTTGCATTTTCTCATTTGAAAAAACAGATTATATTTTGTTCCCAGGGTTCTAAAAACTAAACTATGTGTTATATGGAAAGCACTTAGCACAGTGCTTGCTTGATGCACAGTAAGAAGGAATGGCTCATTCACTTGCAAGGATGATGCTAATGACTCAGCACTCTCTAAAGAGGCCATAAGAAAACACTGATGGATACACCATGATCAACATATAATTCGAAGTTCAAGAAATAGCTGTCAGTTGCATAAGTTACTAAATGCAGCAAATTATTCAGCATTTGCTCACTCTATTCTTCTGTACTTCACAAAGGACTTAAAAGATAATCGAGACTAAATTCTGAATGCTACTTTAAATTAAACTGTGATAATTTTGCCTTTGATATTAAACTTAGTCTACAGTAACCCCTGTGAGGCTGTATATGTCGTTGTAGGGTGGGTCCTTGGCAATGTACGTCCTTGAATAACATCAGTTCATTCAATGTCGTGCCATTGTAATATTGAAGAGACACAGTAGGGACTTCACTCTCCTCAGTATCAGTTAGCTGGTGGTAAACTGGTTTCCTTATTCCTTGTTTCACATAAAGTTCCAGAACCAATCTAAGACCTGATGTGAGGACTTACTGTAATTAAAATCAGGGGACATTTGCCATACAAGTTATTAAGCTTAGATCACACATTGAGTAATTTCCCTTTAGGTGATTTGATACCTTCAGACCCCTTAAGCACACTCTCCCCAAGCCTCTGGCAATATTACGAGGACAATAATGAATAAAGATAATAGTATAGTAGTTTAATATTAGTTTTACTATTCTTGAAAACAGGGCCTCATAGGGTTGGTGAGGATTAAATAAATTAATAAAAGCACTTACCACACCCCTCCCCCCCACAAAATAAGTTAACTTTATCATTACCAGGACACTGTGGTGGGGTAAAATAGATATTAGGAACAGCCACAGCTTCTACAGCAACTAGTCTAACTCAGGCAGATTTCACCTGTTTTCTCAACCCTAGATAACCACAGAGCCTAATTCTTAGTGTTTAAGGCAGAGCTGAGAGCAGGCAGAAGTTCACATACTTATCATCCGGGTCAAAGATAAGTTCCAGGTGCTCCATGGGGCCCACTGGGGGGTTGTTAACTGGAAGTCAGGAAAAGAGAGAAATCATGGAGATAGCCCACCCTCACTCTGCCCTTAGCCCAGAAACACCACCAGCTTTAGAGAGTGACTTTCAACCTGGGGCAGCCCAGTTGCTAATGTATTGGGGCTGCTACTTTCATCCCCACCCCATAGGGTCAGTGTAAGTGAAGGGCTCTTGAACTTAAGCTTCTTAGATTCATGATACATTCATCTCTGGGTTAATGTTACTGAGCAAAATGGGGTTCTTTCATGTGGTGCCTTGGTGTAAAACCCAACAACTCGTGTTGAAAAAAACAGGTCTTTATTTACAATATTCCAAACTCGGGAGGGCAGTGAGCACTTCAACTCAGAGACCTGTTGTGCCATGGGACCCAGCACTTCCCTTGGTCCCCAAAAGACTAGAAGCCAAAGTCAAGCCCAGAAGTTCCCCATCCCTTATCTGTCAGCTCTCTCCTTCAGGATCTGGGGTACGACGTCATCAGCCTCCATAAAAAGTCCAGCAAAACATGTGCCATGTTGCACTGGATCGTGCATAGTTCTCTCCTCTCCCTTTCAAAACCACATGGATCTCCCTCTGCCCTTCCAAAGCCACATGGATCTCTCTTTCCTTCTAAAACCACATGGTCCTTGCTCTCTTTTCCCTTTCAAAACTACATGGTTCTCTCCTCTTCCCTGAAAATGGCTGCTGCCTTATTTTTAAATCCCTGACTGTGGCCTGTGATGCAGTGGGCATGGTAATTGGTGCTGACCATTCACAGAACTGTGTGCAGACCCATATGCTCTTTCCTCACCATTCTATAGTCAAAACCCCTCCCATCTCCTTGGGGTCTTGGGAAAACCAAACAATTTGCATAACTAAGACACTAGCTACCAGACACAGATATGCAAAGGCATCTTGAAAGCTGTCCTCTTCCCCCATTCACCAACCACAGGCCCTGGGGAGTTTTGGGGACCCCACTCTGTAACATTAAGAGTTGCCCATTTTGCTGGTAGCCTACCATCCTAGAGAGTTAGACAATCAGGAGCTATGCTGACAGCAAAGCTGAATTCTCTACCTCACAATATAGAAAACTTATTGATATGTTCTGCACTCCTTTCTCCAAGATACTTATTACTTCCTTTCTTTCCCTCTGATTTATTGTTTTATTTTTTCTGTACAATCATAATTCCCTCAACTTATTTGCAATATTTCACTTATTCTTGGGTATTACTTTTTATAATTAGTTGAGTGCTTTTTTTGGTTTGTTTTGTTTTCAGGCAACAAAAAACCTGGAAATTCAAGCTTCCACAAAAATAAATTTTATTGGCTAGTGTCACTCAAACATCCAGAGGTAGAGTAGGCTTCAGTGCAGTTCAGTCGCATCGGGCCATGTTTCTGTTCTCTTGACTGTGCCCTTGTCCCATGGCTCACTTCATCCTCAGGCTGACTTTCCTCCTGGTCACAGGTGGCTTCCTGAAGCATCAGACTCTATATGACCCCTCTTTCACGTCTACGTGAAAAAAATTGTAAGCATCTCACAAGCACTAAATGAGTTTTCAGAGCTTCATGCAGAAGCCAATCACTATAGATAAAAGGAATGTCATGTAGGTTTGCACCTTGGTTACAAGCTCACTGCTGAAACAATTACTATAGTAAATGATTTTGAATGGTCTCTGGAGCTGGATGTGATATCAGTCCCATACAAATCCTTAATCTCCTGGCTGCCACACAGGGGAAAACGGTTACAATGGTGTTGGGTAGACAAACTAAACATCCATTATCATTATGATAGATTTTTTTCCCTATTACTCCCCAAAACATGGGAAGCCTGGAAGGTAGGCAGTACTGACTTATCTCTGTATCTTAGGTCCTACCTCGTAGCTGACATGTAATCAGTGTTCAACAGCCACCTGAATAAATGAACAAATAAAATAACTGATTTTCCTCAAAAATATATTTGTCACCAACCATTCCTGTAATTCTTAAATCACATGATAGCTGCAATAATATTTGCACCATATCTTATTGTTTAATGCCACCCGGCATGGTTATAATTTTTACTCATTGCTTTTCTGGGTCTGTCACTTGATTTCAACACATTACTGATTATTTTTAGAACAGTTATTAACACAGACTTCAATTGCTATCCTGTTTTCCCCTTGAACAGTGAAGCAGTTGCCATGGAAACAGAATTCAATACCTCTCTCTAGAGCCTCACATCAATGCAATTTGGTGAGAGAGACTAACATACTACCTCCTACCTCTATTTTTGAAGGCTGAAGATCTATTATCTCAAAAGATGCAAGTCATTACTGGGGTTAGGCATACTTGATGAAATACGGGTTTGCTAGCTTGTCCAAGAAGATGTATCAGAGCTCTCACCTAGAAATAATTCTCTAATCAGAGTTGGAGAAAGTTTTGAATGATTTAATTGACTAAAAATTCCCAGTCAAAAGGTAGATTTTATTCAAAGGTGAGAGGGGGGATCATTTCAAACACTGCCACTCATTTAGCACAGAGTCAGAGACTTACAGCCTTTTTCAGAGAACCATGCGTGGTAATTAGGTAGGGCGACACATCCTTCCCCCAACTCCAACCACACAAAGTGGGATTTGGAATCTAATCCAGGTACACTGATCGGGGGAGGGAAGAGTAGGTTCCCAAGCATCTCGTGGGGAAGCAGCTCTCTCTGGACAAAGTTGTAGCTCTAAGCCTTAGCTGCTAGGCGCTCAGCAGCTGGGGGAAGGATATCCTGGCTCTGCGGGCAACTGTGTGAGGGACCAACAGCATCCGCTACAGAGCAGTAGAAATGATTCATCACCACGTCCTCAACTCTCAGCTGGAACAAATTTTCGTAACATACAACCAACCTTTGACCTTGTTAACACTCCAGAATCTTTTATTTGGTGGTTCGATGTGCTTTGATGGAATTTTCTACCTTGTCACATGAGCTGTTAGCACAGAGTCTCTCTCTGTGGGTATATCTCTGAGGGTAATCTGGATGAACCCGAAGATATGGTCTGGCGGAATGTGATAGGTGCAAGTGAAAAGGGGGAAGTGGGGAACAGATTACGATACTAGAGCCAACTGTATCAACAGGTACTTAAAGCATAGGGAACTGTGCAAAGCCGGTAGTGAGTATACAAGTCATAGCCAAGTAATCATAAAGGTAGTGAGTCTGAGAAACAAGCAGGTAACAACAAGCTTGTGGATGAGAAACAAAGCCAAAAGTACTTGTACAGACTAGAACAGGGACAATAGACTAAGATCAGTACAAAAAAAAAAAGAGGTGGAAGATGAGGCTGGACTACAAGACAACACCCCGATTTTGTTGTGCGATCTTTTTCTTAGTGCAATGGTTTGAAACTGAACAAGCGAAAGGTTTGCTTTTGGATTTGTTTTGTTTTAAATTATCTGCTTGTTTGGTTTACAGCCCTAGCTCTATCAAGATGATACTTTAAAGATGACATTCCGTATATCTGTTCTTGGTCTATGCCTTCTCCGTCTATGAAGGAAAAGGACGATTATCCATGAGCTAGATCAAGACTGGTTCTCCCAAGTGCCCTAGTCGCCATTGTCGTTCTCTGCTGTGTTAATCCTGGCCCTCATCCTAGCCCCATTACAGCTGTTTCCAAGCAACATTAAGTTCTTATTAGTATTTTTCTAGGATAGGAGCAGGTCAATAATATTAATGGAGTTAGTTCTACATACCAGCAGGTTTGGAAATACTTTTTGTCAAGACATGCACAGACTTCCTAACACTGAATACTTCTGCAACAAAGCTAGGCTACACTTGGCCCATTTCTACCTAGGACTCAGGCACATTCAAGGTTGCCAGATTCTCTGCAGGATGCTAATTGGGGCTGTTTTCTTGCCTTCCTCTTACTAGGCCCATTTCCATGTGGCTGGAAAGAGATTGTTTTTACTTTACATGCTCTGGACACAATTCCTGACCTACTCCCACTCTACCTGACTCTTATGTTTTGCTATGTATTAGTTAAACCCTGCCCTCCAAGCCTGCACCCATTCATTCACTACGTCCAATCTTGCTTTCTCATCTGTTCTCGCTTTGTCCTCCATTCTTCTTTTCACCATCCTACACTACCCGCCCCCCTCACTCCATTATAGAATGGCTAGAAGTGCTAGATTGGATTGAGGGACCATCACAAAAAATGTCAGAGGGGAGTTCATAGCAGGACCAAGGCCTTGTGGGCCATTGTAAAGACTTCGGTTTTTAATCCCAGGAAAGTGGAGAGTCAGCTGAAGAGTGAACATGGTCTAAAAATGAAAGGAAAGGATCACTCCAGTTGTTATTTTAGAAACATATTGCATGGGGGGTAAAGACGGAAAGCAGGAAAATCCCCCATGGGGCATCAAATAATTCAGACTGAGATGATAGAGGCTTCATCCAGGATGGTTACAGTAGTCATTGTAAGAGGAGGTCAGGTTCAGATATGTTTTTTGTTTTTGTTTTTTTAATTGAGGGAAAAGGATTTCCCAACAGGTTGGACATGGGGTATGACAGTAAGAATGAAGTCAAGGTTGATTCTAAGAGTTTTGTTCTGAGCAATTATTTAAACACTCACACTATTTCAGGAAACCATTATTGTGCCAGGCATTATTCTAGGTACTTTGCCAATCATGACTCATTTCTTTATAACAATTCTATGAGATAGATATTATTAGAATCCCCATTTTACACATGAGTCACTTGCTTAAATGACATGTGCAAGGTCCCAGTGAATGTTGTTGCCATTAACTGAGATGGATCAGTGTAGGAGTGGAACTGATTTGGGGCAGGACTGGAAGCTTACATTTTTACTTTTTAAGGACTAGGAATTACTAACTATCCACCTGTCCAGACTCAGTCAACCTTTTCTTTCAGCTGGTATTAGTCTATGGTATACACTTTGTAGGGGAAAAAGAAATTTCTCTTTATCTTCAAGGTTCTTTCTGCTGGTTTAATGATTAAATCCACATGAAACAGATTAACAAGGCAAGATAAGCAAATTTAATTACATACATATGTATGGGAACCACACATACATGGGAGAGTCAGAGAGTTCACATATATGAGAAGTTCTGGGACAGAAAGTTAAAATAAAATATATATGGCATTCTGAGCTAAGGATGAAGTAAGGCGCCCTGGGGCTTTAGAGAAGAGGAAGGTCATTCACAGGACAATAAGATAAAATATTTAGTAATTAGAAGTTTTCCCTGCTCTGTAGATAGGTCATAAAGAGTTGTTTCTGGTAATAACTCTTTTTATGGGCAAGGCCCCAACTTTAAGAAAGAGGTGAAAGTTTCTCATGAGCTTACAGAGTCTCAATTGCATTTAGCTCCAAATAATCTGCATACCTCAGAGACACATATTGGGATGACTTGTTCTGAACCACTACAATTCTTACTTGAATAGTGATTATATCAAGTACTCTAGGATGCCACCAGACCCCCACAGCTTGGTATTCTACTGTAAATAACAGCAGGTTAAACGTTTATCACTCCCTCTGAGAAAAAATAAAAAGTAGCATTTGATGAACATTTGGGGATTCCTGTGGTGCAGATATTCCCTCTACAGTCCATTTTAAACAACATGATTTTGTTGACTATGGAATTTGACGAGATGCATACAATCTGCCCTCGGCTGTAGTCCAACACTAACTGGAACCTTTATAGTAATTCTAAAGTGCTAGTGAACATCTAACAGTTGTACTTCATGGCTCCCAACTGAGAAGGAAAATTTATGATTGAAGATGTCGCCCAAGCAGTTGGGGAAAATAATTTAGACTGGAACTAGAGATTGAAATATAGATGAGAAAGCAAAAATGGGCAATTTAGGTCCAAAGATTTGGATTAACAAAGGGGCTATATAACTATAGGAGAGTGAAATGGTTGAAATAATGATTCTTGGTTGATGGCACAAGGGTCCAATGCAAAGAAAACGAGGAGACAAACCTGAAAAGACTTCAAAGATACGTCAGCTCATTAAAAGGCTTAGGAGTAGGTACATGAGGAAATCAAGTCAGTGGAGGAAAGAGGCAGCAGCAACCTTCAATAGCTATCAATAGCAGAGACATTCAAGTCTAGTGTTTCACCAAATGACTGCTTCTCCAAACCATATGCTTCTGAATCTCCAGGAGTTATTTTTTAGTATATTTCTGATGCAGTGTGTCTGGGTTGAGTCAAGGAAATGTATGTTTCTTAAAAGCTCCATAAGTGATTTACATATAATGCCAGGTTTGAGTATCTGGTAAATATCTAAGTCAGAAGGAGTCAGGATCTCCAGGAGTCCCAACAGCAAATAAAAGTCACCTAATTATGAGATTAAAGTTTAGGGCAAGAGCAGTAATGCCTAAAAGGACTAGGACAAAGTTAACACAGCAGCCAAATAAATACATAGGTCAGCAGTGATGCTGGCACCTAAACACCAAGGACACATTAGGCATCCTTAGCAAAAGTTCACAAAGGGTCCAACACACATTACCACGAACTTGGCAATGGGACCCAAGAGAAAATTTTACTCAGGGGAACAGCATAATTATTTTAGTTTCACCATAAGGTAGAAGATAGAATGCAAAGAAACATGACTAGAAGAATATTAAGAAGGCAAATCAAGCAAAGGATGGTGAAGGCACACACGAACAATGACTATGACAATGGAGATGGAATAATGAGGTTGGTTTTAGAGATATTTTAGAGTTGAACTGACAGAGCATATAATGCTCTGGGTATATGGAGAAGGATGGATGGGAAGAAATTGAGGATAATTCCCACATTACTACATATGAAGAAGAAGGAGCAGGGAGAAATTAAAGAGGATTCCCTCATACCCAACAAGGGTGATTCAGTAAATAGTGTCCTTTGGTGAAATAGGCATCTAAGGAAAAAAAGGAGATGAGAAAATATATATTCTTCAGGACTCTTGACTGCAAATTTGAGAAAATAACCCAACTGTCTTTGGAGGGGGAAAGGCTTTTCTTGCTGCATGAAATCTAAGAGAAGATTAAACCAACAATGGTGTTGTGGACTATGGTTGCTATAGTGTTGTCTTCTCAGAATGTATTTTAATATCCCTTCTAGTAGCAGTTTTTTTTTTTACCCTGGCTGGTTTGGCTCAGTGGATTGAGCGTCGGCCTGCGAGCTAAGTGTCGCTGGTTCCATCTTCCAGTCAGGGCACATCAGAGAAGGAAAACTCTGACTCCAAAAAACCTCCGCTGCCTTGCGGCATACCTCTTCAGGGGAAAGGCTAAGGGAGTAAACCCCGACAGAAAATCCGGAGCCGGAGTCCCTAAGGCGGTTCGACGTTGTAGTCAACACCGGCAACTCCTGCGGCGCACCTGAAGCCAAGCTGTATTGACTCCGTCTTTCCCTTGGACCCTTCAGCTGCGAAGAGAGGGGGGGTCTGCTGCATGGGCAACAGCAGACCCTCCATATCACCCTGCCCAGGCTCTGTAGCTTCAGCTTCACTGGAGAGGACACTCCAGCGTCATCGCAAGATGTTGATTCAACACGGGAGGAGACAGATACTGTGTCACTCCCGAGTCGGACTGCACAGCCATTCTCGGCGGTGCAGATAGACTCTTAAGAAGCTACACCATCGTCTCTCGAGACGGACGGCTGCCGACGAGTAGCAGTTTTTATATTTTGAGTACAGTTATGTCTGACTTACCCACAGACATAAAACTAGCATATAAGCTGGATCTGGCCAACCAGAGAACCTAAGCATTTGACCAGAGTGATTTGGGCAGAGGTAGAGAGCAGACCTGAGCTATGCCAATCAGGAGCGTTTATGAGACTTTTCAATTAAAGCTAGCAGGGAACTATTCTCTTAGAGATTGATCTTTGGCATCACTGTTTAGGAAGGGTGGAAGACTGAAACAGCTTGCAGCCCTCTTCCTTAGCCCCCTAGATAAAGCCTTAACTGCCTGAAGCTCAATTGAGACCAAGCAGAGATGACAGATGGATAAAAAAAGTGACCTAGCAGTTCTGAAGTGTCAGTTGCAGAAATTAATAGAGGACTAGTTAATACAGCTATTTCTTTAATCACATTAGCTTCTTCAATATCCTTTCTAACCATGAAAGAGAATAAATTTCATTTCCCCCCTTAGGCTAGTTAGCAATAGGTCTCTGTAATACCAAGTATAAAATTCCTCATTAATACCTGCTGGAAGTCTAGAGAAATAACTGGGCCTTGGGAAAACTCGATCTGGGGACTGGACTATCACCAGAATCTAGTCCTCTGCTTTTAACCTGTGCCTCTCCCTAGATACTGGCTTTATTCTCTCTCACCACAGACTATTTTCTTTTACTCAGTTGGAAGTATGACTACTGACAACTACCTTGTTTTATATCTCCATAGGTTCCATTTTTGAATTTGATTCTATGTTTTTACACTTGGAAGCATAGAGATTAACTCTGTGCTTTTTACTCTTTGTGCTTCCAAGTTCAACATTCTAAGGAAAGCTTCTAATCAACCCACCTTGTGTCATAGAATAGATCGATCGATTATGAACTGGGTTTTGAAATACTGTGAGTGGTTGAGCTTGGGCCAAGTCGATATCCCTGAACTAATCAAAGAAGGCCAGTGGGGGACTCATGTGAGAAAATAAAGTTAAAGGAGGGAAAAAAATTGTTCTAAGAATAGAAGTTTGGTTCCCTAAAGAAGGGCAAACATGACTATAGGTATTCCTTACTGTAAAGATAATGTTTTAAACATGTCGAATTTGAGACCCTGTGACAGGTCAAAAAGAGGCCAAAGAAATGTGTCCAGTTAAAATTATTACTGGTCTGTAAGAGGCAATTTATGCACACACCTGATTCTGATGAAACACATCACCTCAGACTATAAACTTTAAGTTTAAACTGTAAATTGTATATAATTTTACCCCAAGGTTACCTAGATCTCCAGTTTTTAAAACAATTTTCCCCACTTTAAAATGTTTATCCTATAGCAGAGTGGATATTGTGAAGTGAAACGAGAGAAAGGGTTGTGAACCACAGAGGCAGGACCTTAGGATTAAAAAATCCTGATCTATATTTCTCCCCCATTGGGCAGAAGATGAGGTCATGGGCTAGCAGAGCCTAAGGACCCCAAGATTTTTGATCTGAGCAACTGAAATTGATGGGGGACTCAAATTTTAGAAAACATTTAGTTTCAGGAAATAGCTAATAAGCTTAGTAATAAATGTATGTAAAAAGATATTGTTTTAGGAACTGAAGGTATGACCCACCTTGACTCCAGGAAACCATAAGCAGTTCCACCTTTGTGTCTCAGGAGGCCTGCAAGCAATCAAGACGGTATCTGAGCCATCGTGCTCCAGGGTGAGATGACCACCACCCAGGGCACAAGGACCACTGCCCAGGGCACAGATGAAAGAATGCTGCAGCTTTTATCTGATTAACTTTTCCCCTGAATTCCAAACCCTTTCCCTATACTTTTCTTCTCTTTATAAAAAGGCCAATTTAAAATGGAATGGAAGATGGTCTATTAAGTACAAACTCATTGTCTTCTCAGATTGCCAGCCATCTGAATAAAACACCCATAAAGATTCAATCCCTATCTCTGCTTATTGGGTCTGATAGTAACAGGCAGCACAAACGCCCGGCTTTTCCAGTTTTAAAATAATGGGGTTGCCACTGACTAAAAGGGGAAGGTTATGAGTTGGTCATGTTTGGGGTAAATTGGAGTTTTCTCTCATACATTTAAGTGTGTGTGTATATATATAAAGAAATGTGTATATGTATATATATATATATATATATATATATATATACACACACACATACACACACACACACACACATATATATATATATATGGTGAAATAATCACCACAACCAAGATAACTAACACATCCATCACCTCACATAATTACTTTGTGTGTGTGATGAGAACACTCAAGATCTATTCTCTTAGCAAATTTCAAATATGCAACACAGTATTATTAACTATAGTCCCCGTGCTGTGCATTGGATACCCAAAACATATTTATCTCATAACAGAAAGTTAGTACCCTTTGACCAACATCTCCCATGTCCCCCATCCCTCCTCACCCTTGGCAATCATCATGCTAAACTTTGCTTCTATGAGTTTGATTTTGTAAAATTTTACATATAAGTGAGATCATGCAGTTATTACTATCTATGACTGACTTATTCTAGCATGAAGTCCTTAAGGTTTATCCAAGCTGTTTCAAATGGCAGGATTTTTTTCTTTTTTTATGGATGAATATAGTCCATTAAAATATATATAATAATGTTCCATTATATATCACATTTTCTTTATTCATTAATCTGTCAAGAGACACTTCGATTTTTTTTTTTCTGTCTTCACTCTACTGCAATGAACATGGGAACGCAGATATCTTTTGGAGACACTGATTTCATTTCCTTTGGCTATATGCCCACAAATGGGGTTGCTGGATCCATTATAAATTTTCATTAATAAACTTCCCATATCAGATAAATAGCCTATGGTTGGCAATTTTTTCAAATATATATGGTCTTTTTCTTGTGATTGTTTGGCAACTATAAAGCTGTCTCTTACTAGTGATTTTGGCCCATGAAATTGAGTAACATCCAGTTGAGATCCTTAAGGGAGAAATCAATACGTTAAGTTTCAAAAAGAGACATCCACTCAGAAAGTATAAGGATCATGGGGTTAGAGTCAAAGCAGGAGAAAATAGTCAGATTTAAGAAAGTCAAGATGTAGTTGATTGGCAGTGGATGAAGCATATCTTACAGTTTTTTACCTGCTTCAAATACTTGCTTTCCTGTCTAAGGTCTGTTTAAAGAGATCAGAATGAGGTTCATATCTCATAATATTTTTGGAAAATATATTAAGTATTAATAACCCAAGCACTGAAATCAGATATTTTGGCTTGAGAACTAACAATTACCACTTATTAGCTGTGTGAATCTGAGCAAGTTACTCTTTGAACCTTGCTTTGTATCCTCACCCATAAAGTGAGTATAAGATAGATTAGCATCAACTCACCAAATTGTTCTAAGAATTAGATAATACAGATAAGAGTCTTTGTGCAGTGAATGCCCAAAGTCAATGCTCAATAATTATTAGTTGTTATTATACACCATACAGAAGGCTTCCCTTTAGAGCCCCATCAGTGTCTTTCTTTCCTCAGTTATTTCTCCTCTCCACCTAGTGCCTTCACTGGGACTCATTAATGATACTCCCATCAGCACCCTCGGTGACCTTGCTCTTCTGTCCTTCCACCAGAGGTATTATGCTGACTCTCATCCCAGGAATTCATCGACTAGAAATACTGTAGAAGAAAAATTACATGGTCATGTCAAGAGGTAAAGTATGAGAGGCCATGTGTATTCATTGGAGGGCATTTTAAAGGTTACTTATGCAATAGAATATCTGGCTAAGATTGGACTTGACATTTAAATTTTGTGATGAGTAAAATCAAGTAAACACTTTAAATGTGGCACCCTGAGTTTTTGGTTCTAATGATAGAGACTTTAAAATAATTGGACAAGCCATTCCTTTGTTTTTAGAAAATCAACAGATGTGCCCTTTAACTATACACACTTATGGCGAGTTCTTTGTTCTTGACAAAATTGTGGTGACCTATAAGCTGAAGGTACGTATTGTGGTTTGACCAATCCTCATTGTCAGGTAGACTCAGAACTAGACCTCTGAGAATATTGACTTCATTTCCTGATTGGTTGATTCATTTGCTTTTGTTTGTTTTAAGTTTTGAAGATTGTTTGCAGAAGATGAGACATGAAGACAGGCAGCTTTACTTAAAGACTGAGCATGAACAGGGTTGCTTCAAGGCCCAGAAAACATCTTAGTGAAGAGAGACTTCCAATGTTCTGCCCCTCACTTTGGGAGCTGCAGTTATGTGAACATCGGTATAATGCCCCATGCCCATAAGTCATAGCAACAGGAGGTCTTCCACAGACAACTTGTATGGTAGTAGTTGTTAGCCAGGGAAGCTAGAACAAGAAAGGGAAAATATGAAGATGTCACACTGGGAGCACGAGGCCTCCCTTTGGAAACCAGCAGACGTAATAGAACACGTGGATGCTGAGGTCTTTGTAAACATATGCAGGGGGCACCGTAATTCAGGCTCTAATAGAAGAGCTCTAAGTTCATATAAACAGAATGGTGAGGACTTCTTCCAACCTTCTTATATTATAAATTTAAAATATGTGACACAAACTCTTTAGATGTCTTGACCAAGATTATTTAGGGCAAGGGACTTATGCATCAATATTTTGAACTATGTAAGTTACAATAATATAGACTGGAAAAGTAAAAATTTGCCTGCACTAAGAAAGTAAATACCTTCCTTACCATTCATCATTCCAAAATCAGAACATCAGATAAAACCAGGTACAAATTTATCAGAAAATAATATTTCTCACAAATACAAGCTGCTTCTGTAAAATGCTATCACAGCCCAATTCTTGGAGTGACTATTTATTTCTTACTAAGACATCTTTTTCTCTAAAATTATAGGCTATCAGAATACCTATTTGAAATTATTTCAGTGTTAATAAAACATCCCACCCCTGTCTGATGGAGTTAGGTCGTGCAACAGAGAGAAGCAGCCTTGATTTATTTATACTCCATGTGCAGGACTTCAGGCAGCAGGTTTCTGGACATAACATTTGACATCCTAATTTTGTTCCCAAGAAAACAGAACTCCAGGTCCATTTCACAATCCAGAGCCAATGCTGGCCTCTTTACACACAGCTCTATTTTGCTTTAAGCCCATCAAAACACTGCTTCCTTTACGCTGCACCTGAACTCCACTCTTTTGCAATGTCATGTAACAACTCTTTTCCGTTCTTTGCGAAAATATCCTCCAGTTTCTTTGATATTTTAATATTTTAATGAGTCAGTAAACCTGAGTTAGTTGGTCTACAGGTTTGTTCCTCTTGTCTTAGGCTGATTGGGCCAGGAAAAGTTCCTGTCTTATATTTTAAGTGTCCCTTTAAGCACACCTAATTTTGTATATTTTATCCCATAAGCAGAAGCAACAGACTAATCTAATTACAAACCAGAAGATGTTTACAGCATAAAAGTTTCCATGCTACAAACAGAAAGTTCTTGAGACCAAAGAGGAAGAAACCACTTTATAAAATGAAAAAAAAAAATCACAGTTGGTTTTCTTACACTTTACTAAGACTCAGGCTGTACCTCTTACAATACAACAGTAATCCAAAGGAGGGATTTTTCTTTTTTCTTCCTTAGTAATATGACCAAGAAGTAATTTGACCATGAGACCTTATCTTGAAATATTTATGAAGTTCCAAAACCTCCCTCCAGGTCCTCATTCTTGACGTATGACCTTATTTTCTGTTTCACGGAGAAGCGGGAGAGAAACGAGAAGAGAATGTGCACCAGCTCCCACCAGCACTTCCCACCTTCCTGCGGCCGCACTGATACATGGGTACTATGGAGGACCGCTCTGCATCTAACAAGGGCTGTTCTCTCTCTGCTCTTGCCCTGGATCCCATCTGTTTGCGCCTGCGCAAGGACATCCTTTCAGTAATTCTCTTTCTTCTCCCTGGTCGTCAGCATCCAAGACAGCCCACAATGACCCTCAGCTCCGGTAGCCATGTCATTGTTATCTCTTCTCCCACTGAATAAGGGGTGAACTGTGTGACCAACAGAATATTGCCAAAGTGATGGTGTGTGACCTCAGATGCTAAGGTCATAAAATATAATGACACTTGCACTTTCTGGGATTTCTCACTCTGGGGAAAGCAAAGCTGCACTATGTCATGAGAACACTCAAGCAGTCCCCTAGGGAGGCCCGTATGAAGAGAAGCTGAGGTCTCCCACCAGCTGCTCCAGCCAACCTGCCAGCCATGTGAGTCTGCCACCATGGGTGTGGAGCTTCTAGGCCCAGCCACATCCTGCCTTCAGCCAATCTTCTGAGAGACTCTGGCAACTCCTACCCCAGTTTCTCCCAAATTCTTGACCTATAGAAACTGAAAGAATAAATGTTGATTGTTCTTTAAGCCACTACATTTTGGGATCATTTGTTACACAGCAACAGATAAGTAATATGTCTCCTGTGATCAAAATGCTTCAGTTGTTCCCCATTTTCCCCAGAGGAAAAGCCAAAGTCTTCTTGATGGCTCACAAGACCCCTTTCATCCTATTCTCTAGCTTCATCTTCTGCCACCCTCCTTTCCACCATCCCAGTTCCAGCTATAGGGACCTCTTTGCCACTCCTCAAACATGCTTCAGGGCCTCTATGCTCACCACTCCTGCTCTCCTCCCCCACCTCTCTCGGACCTTTACTCAAATATCTCCCTCAGTGAGGCCTTCCTAGTTACCTTTCCAAAAATGCAGCTTCCCTACATACAACGCCCCGCCACACACACACATACACATTCTCCATTTATTCTTCTTCCCTCCTTTGTTTTTTCCTTAGCACATATTACTGTTTTATATACCATGTATATTATTATCTGGCTGTGAGCTGAGTTGGTGCAGAAACTTTTGTCTATTTTTAATATTCTACAACCATGTCTAGTTCATAGTTCATACTCCATAAAGGTTTGTCAAATGAATACACAAATCTTAAGGATAATAGTACCTTTAGTTGTACCCGTTACAGTACCTTTAAAAATGCCTGAAATGTAGACCTTTTGTGGCTCATCCCCACTTTATAAAGCTGCTTCTAAAATTCAGAGCTAGTATTTATAATATTAATGTGGGTCCTTAGAATCTGCATCTTTTGTCTGTATTACTTTTCTTATTTATAATTTATTTATTATTATCCCTCATTCCTATTATTTCATTAATACATTCTCATTCTACACTGATAGTTGGTTTGCAGTTTAGTTGTAATTTTTGCTGTGGTTATGCAAGGAGGCAAGCTGTGTTTATCTTCCCTCCATCTTGACCACAAGTCCTTCATTTCTAATAATAGCATTTGTGTCATCTTTTTTCTTCTTCTGTTTTTAGTTAGCCTAGCTAGAGATTTATCGATTTTATTGATCTTTTCAAATAAGCAGCTTTTTGTTTCATTGATTTTCTCTATTGATTTCCTGTTTTCAATTTCCTTGATTTCTACTCTAACTTATGTTATTTGGTTCTTCTGCTTACTTTGGATTTAATTTGCTTTTCTGTTTCTAGTTTCTCACATGGAAACTTAGATTATTGAGTTTAGAGCTTTCTTTTCTAATATATGCATCCTATGCTGTAAATTTTTCTCTGTGCACTGATTTCACTGCATCTCATAAATTTGATAAGTAGTATTTTCATTTACTTTGAAGTATATTTTGTTTTTAAAACTCTTCTTTGATCTGTGAGTTATTTAGTGATGTGTTCTTAAAATTTCTAATATTTTGGGATTTTTTTTTTTTTTTTTGGTCTATCTTTCTGTTATTTCTGGTCTGAGAGCATATTTTGTATGATGTCTATTCTTTTCAATTTTTAAAGATGTGTTTTATAGCCCAGAATGTAGTCTATCTTGGCTAATGGTCTATGTGAACTTGAGGAGAATGTTTAGTCACCTGTGGTTGGATGAAGTATTATATAACTGTCAATTAGATCCAGATGATGATGGTGCTAGTCAGTTTAGCTAGATCCTTACTGGTTTTCTGCATGCTGGATCTGTCAATTATTAACAGAGGAGTATTGCAGATCCAAATGTAACACTGGATTTGTGTCTCTTTCTTCTTACAGTTTTATCTGTTTTGCCTCATATTTTGACACACTGTTGTGAGGTACATACACTGGATTGTAATGTTTTCTTGGAGAGTTGACAGTATCATTATGTAATGCCCGCCCTTTTTCACTGACAGTTTCTTTATTCTGAGACAAAGTCAGCTTTGCCTGAGATTAAGCTATTCCAGTTTTATTGTGATTAATGTTAACACGGTATATCTTTCTTCATCTCTTTTAATCTGTCTTTAAAATGAAAGTGCGTCCTTACCATTGTGGCTCAGTTGGTTGGGGATTGTCCTGCGAAGTGAAAGGTTGCCAGTTTGATTCCTGGTCAGGGTACAAGCCCGGGTTGCAGTCCCCTCCCTGGTTTGGGCACGTATAAGAGGCAAATGATTGATGTTTCTCTTTCACATGGATGTTTCTCACCCTCTCTTTCTCCCTCCCTCCCACTCTCTCTAAAAATAAATAAATCTTTAAAACAAATTTTAAAATAAAAATAAATAAAATTAAAGTTAATTTCTTGTAAACAACATGTAGTGAGGTTCTATAGTTTATTCAGTCTGTCAATCTTTATCTTTCAATCAGTGTATTTAGGTCAGTCACATTTAAAGTGATTACTGATAGAATTGGATTAATATCTAACACATACTGATTTCTATTTGTTGGCCTTGTTCTTTGTTTCCTTTTTTATTTTTTCTGTCTTCTTTTTTTCTGCTTTCTCTGGTTTCAGTTAATATTTTATATATTTGTATTTTCTCTCTTCTTAGCATATCAATTATACTTCTTTTTAAATCTTTTTTTTTCTTTTTTTTTAGAAATTGGCCTGGAGTTTGCAGTATACATTTAGAGCTAATCTAAATCCACTTTCAATAACAATACCTTTCATAGGTAGTTCAGGTAATTTATAATAAATTATTCCCAATTTCTTCCTCCTGTCCCTTATAACATTGCTGTCATTCATTTCATATCCACCAGCTATAACCACCTAATACACTAATCCTATTACCATTTTAAAGTTATCTATTAGATCAATAAAGAATAAAAAATATTGTTTTACCTTCATTTATTTTTCTCTAGTGTTCTTTTCTTCATGTGGATCCAACTTTCTGACCTATATTGCTTTTCTTCTTTGTGAAGAACTTCTTCATTCTTCCACGGAAGGTCTAGCAGTGAAAAATTTCCTCGGTTTTGTTTGAGAAGTTTTTATTTCCCCTTCACTTTCAATGGATGCAGAATTCTAACTTGATGGGTTTTCTTTCAACACTCTAAATTAATTTATCTCCATTCTCTCTTGCTTGCATGGTTCCCAAAGGGAACTCTGATGTAATTCTTCTTTCTGCTCTACAGATAAGGTGTCTTTTTCCCTCTGACTTTTTACACTGTTTTTTCTTTGTTTGACTTTCTGAAATTTTAAAAATTAAACTTATTGGAGTGGCACTGGCCAACAAGATCACATAGGTTTCAAGTGTACATTTCTATGATACATAATCTGTATATTGCATTGTGTGCCCACCATTTGAATATGATAGACCTTCTTGTAGATTTTGTTTAATCCTGTTTGGTGTTCTCTTTCAGTAACTGTGGTTTGGTATGTCATTAATTTTCAAAAATTCTCAGCCATTATTAGTTCAAATATTTCTTTCTCCTCCTCCTCCTCCTCCTCTTCTTCTCCTTCTTCTTCATTTGCTTGTGGTATTCCTATTATCTATATGTTATACTTTTTGTGTTTTTCCATAATCCTTGAATATTTCATTTCTTCTATTTTAAGTTGTTTTCTCTTTACATTTAAATTTAGACATCCTTACTGATATATCATCAACCCCACTGATTATTTCTCAGCTGTGAAAGGTATTCTTCATTGCTGCTGCAATGTTCTTGAGGTTCTAGCATTTTCTTTTGATTCTTAGAATTTTCATCTCTCTGCTAATATTACATATCTGTTCTTGCATATTGTCCACTTTTTCCAGCAGAGCTCTAACATGTAATCAATACTTAAAACTCCCAGTTTAATAATTCCAAAATATCTACCATATCTAAGTCTGATTCTGATACTTGCTTTATCTCTTCAGACTGTATTTTTTCTTGGCTTTTAGCACACCTTGTAATTTTTTGTTGAAAGCCAGACATGATATATTGAATAACAGGAACTAAGATAAA
The DNA here is from genome assembly GCF_987537825.1 of Furipterus horrens. Taxonomy (NCBI): domain Eukaryota; kingdom Metazoa; phylum Chordata; class Mammalia; order Chiroptera; family Furipteridae; genus Furipterus; species Furipterus horrens. The sequence continues at coordinate 25,320,191 of NW_028327180.1, read as the reverse complement.
TAGGCCTCTAGTGTGAGATTTTATGTTTACCTGGTGAGGAGTTTGGCTGTGTCGAATGTTTGCCCTAGTTGGAGGCGGCACAGGCTTCAATTTCCTTTCACGTCCTTTTGCCTCCTCTTTTGTCCTAGGGTTTTCTTAGAAACTCCTTAAATACTGTGCCTTGCAGATGTCTCGTTTGTAATCCACTGTTATTATGCTGGAGCATCTTTACAATGATCATAAAGTATTGGGGAATTTTATGATTAAATCTCCATTTTTAGTGAGCTAGAATTTGTGGGCTTTGACCTTCAGAAGTGTTTCTTAACCATGCCACCTAGAAAGGCAAGGAGGGGCTCAAGTTGTCTGTCTACTTGCTCTTCTCAGCCAGGTAACACTTTCATAAAGAAGGTTGCCTTGCAGGCTAAACTTTGTTTCAGAGAACTGTGTATTTCAATATGTCTGTTCTTTCCCTGCCCTTGCCAGAAACAAGAGGGAATTTTTCTCTGATCTTCACTGTGAGAACTTCATGTGGCTCCTGAAGGTAAAACTCTTAAAGTATGAATGCTCCCCTAACCCTGGGCCCTGCTTCCCAGGTTTTCAATGCTTTATTTAGTCCACATCAGTCTCTAGCCATTCACCAATGACTGTTGAAGTGCTTTCTACCCATTATTACTGGCTCCAGTGGCTTCTGCTCCCAGTAAGCTGGGATTCTCCTGCATTCACCCATCTCGTCAGTGTTCAGGGCAGTGATTTGCCCTGTGACCTCAGTTCTCTGGTAGAGGTAATAAGAATTGTTGATTTTCAATCTGTTTGGCTTTTTTCTTATTGTGATGACAGAGGTGACAACTTTGAAGATCTTCAAATATTAGCACAGAAGTCAGAAGTCCTAATGATATTTTGTATACATTAAATCTTTTGACTACATAAAAGGGCGAGGTACACAGATCTTACTATCGATATTTTATATACAAGAAAACTGAGGTGAAACTAATCTTGATGTTCTAGTGCCGGCTAAGAGTCTTCCAATACAGACCTTTATGTTTAGGCATTAATGAGTATGAACAATTTGAAAGAAAAATTTCAGTTTAAGCAGCTGATCATCTATATTTGGTTTGGTTCTGTGGCATGATGTGAAAAATATTGAACTGAAATATTCTGTTATAAATATCCTCAAGCCTGACTTAGCCCCCAACTCACTTTAAGATTTTAGGGAACTCACAGCAATGGGAATCCCAGTTTCTCAATGTGAATCTGAAGCAAGAACAAACCACATGATCACTGAGGTCTCATAATCACAAAGTGAAACAATTGTATTTAGGCCCTGTATTTTTTTTGGAAGAGAGAGAGTTTGCGTATGTGTGTATCTGTAAGTTTACAGAGAAGGAAAACTCTGATTCCAAAAAACCTCCGCTGCCTTGCGGCATACCTCTTCAGGGGAAAGGCTAAGGGAGTAAACCCCGACAGAAAATCCGGAGCCGGAGTCCCTAAGGCGGTTTGACGTTGTAGTCAACACCGGCAACTCCTGCGGCGCACCTGAAGCCAAGCTGTATTGACTCCGTCTTTCCCTTGGATCCTTCAGCTGCGAAGAGAGGGGGGGTCTGCTGTGTGGGCAACAGCAGACCCTCCATATCACCCTGCCCAGGCTCTGTAGCTTCAGCTTCACTGGAGAGGACACTCCAGCGTCATCGCAAGATGTCGATTCAACACGGGAGGAGACAGATACCATGTCACTCCCGAGTCGGACTGCACAGCCATTCTCGGCGGTGCAGATAGACTCTTAAGAAGCTACACCATCGTCTCTCGAGACGGACGGCTGCCAACGTATCTGTAAGTTTGTGTGTGTGGAAAGGGGAACATCAAATTTTTCTGAACTGCTTAATTAATCCCTTCCCTTACATGAAAAGTCTTAGCTTCTTTAATTCTTTAAAGGACATGATACTGTTCCTTTTCCTCTGCTTATTATACACTATAATTTATGAATACGATAATGTTTAAAACGGGGCTTCCTTCCAGGATACCTCCTCTTTGGACAGACCTTATGTTTTCTCCTACTTGTAACTCCACAACCATTACTAACCACTGGAGTGTCTCTGTTAAACTCCACTTCCTCAGAGAAACCTTCTTTGAACTTCAGACTAGAAGAGAATCCAGCACTTCCCCTTTCTGAACTTACTTGTTCATGTCTGTATCCCTTGCCATTCTGGAAGCTACATGAAGGGTAGGACCCTGTATGGGTCATGGATGCATTCCCAGAGCTAATAGTCTAGAACAGCAGTTCTCAACCTGTGTGTTGTGACCCCTTTTGGGGTCAAATGACCCTTTCACAGGGGTCGCCTAAGACCATCAAAAAACACACATATAATTACATATTGTTTTTGTGATTAATCACTATGCTTTAATTATGTTCAATTTGTAACAATGAAAATACTTCCTGCATATCAGATATTTACATTATGACTCATAGCAGTAGCAAAATTAGTTATGAAGTAGCAACAAAAATAATTTTATGGTTGGGGGTCACCACAACATTAGGAACTGTATTAAAGGGTCGCGGCATTAGAAAGGTTGAGAACCACTGGTCTAGAACAATGCTGTTCAACAGAACTCTCTGTGATGACAGAAATATTCTAAAATCTGCACATGGGGCTATGGAGCACTTGAAAAATGCCCAGTGCAAGTGAACTACTGAATTTTTAATTCTCATATAAATTTAATAGCCATATGTAATCTATGGCTACACATAAGAGAGGAAGAAGCTGAGTAATGTTTCTTAATCTAAACGGAAATGTCAGGAATCTGCATCTTAACCTATTCCCCCTCAATATATTGATTCTTACTATTAATATAATTTGACAACTATTGATCTCTAATGTGATTCTCATGGAAGAGATTTAAAAGAAAAATGATTCTTGAGCCACACCCTTAAACAGTCTATTCAATTAGTCTGGTGTGGGCTCCAGGCATATAATTATTTTAAAAGCAAACAAATGCATAAATAAAACAAAAAACCTCCCACAACGACTGTAATGTGCAGCTAAGCGTGAGAAGCCTATTACATTCTCATGTGGCACTCAGTGCAGATTAGATAAATATAAGGATACTTGTTCTGGTGCATTTATGAAGGACTAGTAATTAGGAGTAAAAGCTTATGATGTCACAAGAGAGGTCAGTGACATTAGTGGTTCAAATGACTTTCTTGATACTCAATGAAAAAAAAGTGCAGCTTTAGATGATCTTCCACAACTGTGTGAAATTCCTTGGCCTTTGGTCTCATCCATAAATAGTACAAATAATACTTAGTTCTGTGATGTTTAGAGAGAGTGACATGCTCAGAGTTCCCTGAAAAAAAATCACCTCTCCAAATAAACAAAAGCCTTTCTAATTTCCTGGTAGGTTGACAAAGGGCCTGAGGACTCCTGGTCAGTCACATGAGTCACATGACCACGCACTCCCGCACAGAAGCCCTTGGAAGGTGTTCCCCAACCTACTGCTCTCAGGCACCGCCTAGGGAGCACTGTTTTGATAGAGCCCTTCCTCCTCCTCCTCCTCCAGCCTGGCCTGTAGGTCCTTGTCCATGCAGGAAGTAAAAGCCGGCCAGGCCACCAGGAGAGCCTAGGGAACCAGGCCTCAGAGTCTCAGGGTCTTGGATGCAAGAGGCCCTCCCCTCCCCACACCGGTGCACAGGTAGTTAACCGGGAAGGAAGTAGAGGCTGGCGAGGTGCCTGGGCAGCAGGAGCAAGAACAGAGCGGGCTCCGCACAGCAGCGCTGCGGAGGCGGATCCTGAGCCCGGAGCACAGTGAGTACAGCGACTTTGCAGGCGAGTGTCTCATGATTTTTCAAAACATGATCATGATTAAAAAGAATAATCAAGGCTCAGAATAAGTACGTTAAAGCACTGCTAATTTTAGCCAAGACCGTGGCTGAGGTTGCCAGAAGATTTGAGGAAATTAACATGAAAGTAAAACTGAAATCTCTGAAGTAGAACAAGCAGTATTGATCAGAACACAACAAACACACACACGAAATATCTGCATAGAAGTTTGGCTAGGAGAAATTTAGAGAAAAAGTATTTACTAATAAATTTTATTTAAAATACTAGAAAAAATGAATATAGTTTAATAAAACACCAGTGGGCACTTAAAAGTAAGCATTAGAAACTACTTTAAAGTTTATTAAAATAAAGTTTATTTAAAAAGTGATACTGTTTTTCTTTATCACAAAAATTTCATTGATTTACAAAGAGGTAGAATTCTTTAAAGACAGTATTGCGAACCCACACTGAAATTACATCCCGTGCTTTCTGAAACGTACCAGAGGTGTGTGCAATAAACTTCATTTATCGCAGGAAATAACTTGAAGTGAACTCACACTGATTACTGTTCGTTCAGCAGTCAAAATGCAGTGCAGGCACTCTGATGAGCTCCCAAAGGACTTTCAATGGGGTGAAATCTGGGAGGTTCGAGGCTGTCAATATTCTTTATTAGAGCCATCTTTTCACTAAAATGATTTGCTACTTTTGGCGTTTTGGCCTTTTCTTATCAATGCGCTTGTGAAGGTTTTCTTTTTACTTTGCTTATTTTTACTAAAATTTTTAAAAATTAGCTTCTTAGCTAACAGCGAGTTATGTGTCTCTTTAGTCCCATGATATTCCTCCCAGGCACCTCCTGCCCCTACAACCGATTCCAACTGCTGTGTCTGAGCAGAATTTCCCCTGCCTGCTAGGTAAGCCATTGCAGGGCAAAAACTTTCTCTTTGCCTAATTTACTTTTATTGAAAATAGTGTTACTGTGTCAGTGTTTAAATCTTCCTCAGCTCCATCCCTGGGGTGGATACTATCTTACTGGCAGTGTTTTGTTGTTTTGTTTTTTTAAGCAAGTACTTGCAGTTTCAAATAGATATTTTTTTCTTACTAAAATTAATTCAGCACTTTTGAAGTGATCCTTGTTTGCAGTCAAATTATCCGTAATAATGTCAGAGAACATTTACTGTAAGTAGTTTTATATTTAGCATTCTCTGTGAGAACATGTAAGGAACAATACCTGGGAAAATGAAACACCTTGAAAGTAAATGTTTGTCATTGTTAACAAGAAAATGTGACTTCAGATGTACTTTATTCAATCCATATCCACGGGAACTTATCACTCTGACATTAAGTTTGGAGGGAAAAGTTTTAAAAGCCTGGATTATCCTCAGTTCCATTTCAAGTGGTTTACATGGTGAAGTGAACCAAAAGGTCAATGTGCAAAATATAAATTCAAGATGGTGTTGTGGGAAGACTGGTATCTTCCTGTGGTAAAATGACTCTTTTGTGTTACTTTTTTCTTATGTAGCTCGTACAACTAAAAAAGTGAATTATGTTTAGTAGCCTTTTCCAAATGTTATCTTATGAAAAAAATGCCTGATTCCTGGCTGTTTGTGGTTTTAGGTCTTTTCATCATAGGGGAACCAGAACTTTTTAATAAACTTAGCAATGTTGTCCAACAGAACTTTCTGCAATGAGGTAAATGTTCTATATCTGCACAGTCCAGTATAGGAGCTGCTGGCTACATGTATGTGGTTGTTGAGCACTTGAAACAAGGTTAGTATGGTTGAGAAATTGAGTTTTTTTTTTATTTAATTTTAATTAATTTAAATAAAATTTAGTTATCCATATGTGGCGAGTGGCTACTAAGCTCCAGAGAGCGGACTAGCTAGCTGCGTCTCGTTGTTTTGCTGTATGGCTGATAGCATCATGCAACACACCACTGCTAAACTTCTACTTGAGGATATTCCTGAAGAGAGATTTTTCAGAATCTAAGTTTTGAAGAGATTTAAGAGGTTCTTGAAGAGATCTTTGATTCTTCTATCGTTCTGTTTTTTAAAAGTCATAAACATGGAGGGTTTTATGCAGTATTTAAATTAATACTGTGATACTACTGATGATGAAAAGTACATTTACCTCTAGGAGATCCTGAGCTGTGTGGCAGCAATTCAACCTAAATGTGCCAATGTGCCTAGAAGCTTATGTCAGCAATCCAGCAAAAGGTTTTGCTTGTAAAGGTACTGATAGTTCTGAAAATCTTCACACATGCTCTGTCATTTGATTATCACAATAACCAAATAAAGTAAACAGTTCTAGTCCACAAATCTTTTCATTATACCTATCTATATATGCATAATCTTTTTATACTATAAAAAAACTGTATTTAGACCTCAGAAGAAGTGAAGCTTTCCAGCTCTGAAGACAAAGTTTGTTTGTAATTGTAGATTAGAGATCAAAAAGTTTTCTTTGGTAAAGAAAAAAAAAGGAAAAAAAGAATAAATGAACATGGAGTATGAACCTAATACCATTTTGTAATGTCCTTGCACTTTATCTGGAAGAAAGAATCTTAGCATACTTCTAAAAGACTCAGTAAATACCGTGCTTGGATCACAGTTTGTTCACAGATTCACTTCTTTGTTTTTTTTATTTCTTTTATTTCAGGAACTCTTGAAAATTACATCAAGTCTAAAGAGAACCAGTTCGCTGTCCAGCAGAACTGGAACCATGAGCAGCAATGGGACAGACCTAACCACTGGCTTCATCTCCTCTTCTGTAGCCGTCCTTTTGTTTGGCTCAAACTACGTACCGCTTAAAAAATATAATACTGGTGATGGTAATTACTTTTTCGTCATTGTTAACCTTAAGTCATTTTTAAATATAAAGTTCTCATTTGAGTCTTTTAAAAATGATGGCTACAAAAGAAAATTGTTAAACTTGGTGCCAAATACATAGGGCTTAAGATAAATCATTTGATAATGCCGAGTCAGTTTATCTGAGAGTTAGTCATTATAGGACAACCTTAAGACTGTGTTTCATGATAAAGCCAGGATGGATAGTCAGGAAAAAATTTTAGCCATATCTGTTATGTTTACAAAAGAGAGAAGTTAGTCCATTCTACTAAGAACACTTGTTTGGAAAACACAGATTTCCAAAACAATTGTTAGAATAGAGAACAATTTGAATATAACACAAATTTTGTGTTCGTTTATGTGTAATTTTAACTCTGACAAAACACTTGGTGAACACAGAAAAATGCATCCAGATGGATAAAGATGCAAAGTAATGTGTAAAATGAGCTCACATACACCCCCTTACCCATCCCCCAGCTCCCGCAACACCCCAGCCATCCTCGTCTGGTGTTAGATCCCTCCATCCTCCAACTTCACGTGACCTTACAAGCTGCAGCATTTCTGAGGCCCATGTCCATAAGCAAACTTCAGCTCTTTTTCAAGTTAAAGAGCCATATTTATTGTAGCGCTTGTGAATTTCTTAACCACTTAACCAGTAGAAGAAAACTGTACTATCATTTTTATTAGGTTCTTATCTTTTTTCTAATATGTTGTTGACGAAGTGTTTATGTTGTGCCCTAGCCCCAGTTTCCCCATAAGCTCTGGCTTTTATTGCATGATTTTGCATAGTGAAGTGATGTTTAGGACTGTAATGTCACATTATAGTAGAATTGACTGTAATGTGAATTTTAGGGAAGACACAACAGTTGTTTTTTTTAATCTACCTGCCTTTTCTATGAAAGCCAAGAGAAGGAATTAGACACATTACAGTGAACGCCTGTTAGGAAACAGATGTGTTAACTCCCCAGTTCCTTATGTCTTGCTACAATGTAGACCAACAGAATTACAAATGGTTTCCCTCTAGAGCCTCTCTTTTCCTCTAGAGTTAGAACAGGAATGGAAATTACTAAAAGAGGAACATAAGATACGGAAGGGGTAGAGAACCTGACTTTTAGGCATTTCACAGCTGTGTGACCCTGGGCAAGTCTCATCAGCTCTTCTGTTCTCAGTTTTTCATTTATAAAATGAAGAGCTTGTAAAATGATGTTCCCTTTCATCTTTATGATCCTACATTTTTTCGTCTTAGAGGTTAACAGCCTTTTTTTTCTTTGCTCCACAGTAAATGGCAAAGATCTTCTAAAGTTAGAGTTAGAAGTGCTACGTTGAGTTATCACTGCCATATTTCTTCGAATGTTGACTTTTTCTTTATCCTTTTTTAAAATTTTAATTGTATTTTTTCCATTGCCACTGAATCCCATTATACCTCCCCGACTCTGCAATCACCACTCTGTTGTCCATGCCCATGAGTCCTTTTTCCTTTTTGCTTGATCCCTCCGCCCCCAGCCCTTGATGGTGCAGAAGCCTGAGAGAGGTACAGCTATATCTCATATCACCATGTGATGTTCAGATACCTGGTAAATGGCAACCCAGAGCATAGTAAGGTAAATCTAGGTTTGTAAGGTCTGGCTTATCACAGGCATTCAACTCTAACTGTATGAGGTCTACATGTGACCATAAATGATTTTCTTTTTACCCCAGAGATGGCATAAATGATCCCCAAACGTTTACCTCATTGTTGTGCTGTTCTGAAGTTCCTGATGCCATGATTTTGGTGATAGACAGTACTAGGCGTGGCATCCAATTAAAGATATAGGGATTTGATCTTGCCAGTACTCTTTGGTAGAAAATCGTTGCTTTGTCTTAATAGGTGGGGAAAGGTGTTAGGCAGGAATGCACTGCTTAGTAAGCTTTAGAGTCAAACAACCTAGATTTAAATTCTAGCCCTACAAACTGCTAGCTGCTTGGAGAAGTTGCTTCATCTCAACTTCATTTCCTGTCTTTGAACTAGGGTTAATTATGATGGACAGTAATTGTCAGAATTATATTAAATGTGCAAAGTTCCCGGCATACAGACATTCCATAAATTGTGGCCATTCCTATAATAATATCTCATTGATACTCATAAGCATTAATTCACTCAAGTCAGTTTGAACCACTGACACCAATTTCTTTTATTTCCAGGAATGTTTCTCCAGTGGGTACTTTGTGCTGCCATATGGTTGGTTGCCTTGGTGACCAATCTGATATTACATTGCCCTAAGTTTTGGCCTTTTGCAATGGTGGGGGGCTGTATTTGGGCAACAGGTAAAGTATGATATAATTTATCATTTAATACTATAATCAATTTATACTAGGATTAAAAAATAACTGGTTCATAATAAAAGGAAATGACACAAACAGTAATTCTGAATAATCCTTAGTCATAGATACTAGAAATTAACAATTTAGTTTCTTTCATTTCGATGTTTCATAAGCATTTTTGAAACACTTTCTGACCCCTCTTAATGATATCTTTCTTAGTTCCTGATAGAAAATTATAGCAAAAATATTACAATTGCTCTATCTGTTCAAGCATAACTCATATATGAGTTTAAGCACTCTGGCCTTTCTTTCTCTAGCATTTTTATCAGAAAATATTTATTAAATAGTACTCTCTACTAGTACTATTTTTAGGAATTGTCTTTTAAAGTGGGCCAGCACAGATACAGTGTAATTTCAGAAGCACTGGCAAAAAACCAAAAGCAAACAGAAAGCTTCCCTCTGTTGCCTTATCAATACCTGAAAGTATATAACTAGAATTTATGCCTTTGCTTAGCCAGTTAAGAATTTATAAGTACACCCCTAGAGAATTTTCTTCTCTTTAGCAAAGAGAAGTATCAAGGATCTTTAAAGGTCCTTTGATTAAAAGCAAATAAATTTTTAAATGTTAAAAATTTGTTGGACACTCAATTTGAATAAATAATTTAGTGAAGTTCATGAGTTGGAGGACAAAAAGTTAACTTTTAAATTTCCCCTAGAACTTAAACTATTATCCCTCACTGATAACTTATTGTGATTATGTTTATCATGTCTAATTGGGACAGGGGAACAGAGAAAGCATTCATTCATCTTGCAGATCTATTCATCCAGCGGGTTCCACTGGAAGTCAATTGAGGAAGGGTCTAATTTTAAATATGTTGCAGTTTTAGATGCTATAGGTAATAGTAACTAATTGCATATGGATAGTAGGTATAATGAGCCTATGATCATATATGGATTTTATTGTAGGTGATTAGGAGGTTGGTGTTATCAATGACATGGATGAGGAAAATAGGGAAAAGAACATGTTTGAAAGGGACAATGATGAGTTCAACTTGGGACCATCTGAGTTTGAAACCCCTGATGTTCCCACGGGGGGAGCATCTGGTTGGAGATATCTTAGTGACAGTTATAAGCATAAAACTGTGGAGAAGGTTCAGGCTAGACCTGTATACCTAGGAGTATGTCTCTGTAGTTGATAGCTGAAATCATAAAAGTAGCCAAGTATCCAGAGTAGAATATAAAAGAGAGGGGACGTGTTGTAGGGAAAATGTTTAGTAGGTACCTAAATCTGTACAGAAAGAGCTGAAGAGGGACAAGAGGGAATCAGGAGATGAGGGCCTCTTGGGAGAGAAAAGCTTTCAAGAAAAGGTTTTGCACTGAAGCCAGACTTCTGAGAGGCTAAGATCTGTAAAAAAAAGATCATGGTTTTGACCCTGAGTAACCCTCAAGAGGACAAAGCAATGAATGCAGAAATACAGAACACAAGTCAGTGAGGCTGGAAGAGCAAAGTCTGGGGTCATAGTGGGCCAAAGACTTCTACCAGTGGTTGGCTCTGGTTCAAGTATAAGAGGATGATCACTACTGATTTAATCATTGATGACTACTGCAAAAAGTCAGAGAACAGACTTATGTTAAGGCTGAAGAATATTGGTGTAGTTAGGCAAGGACGTATTCAACATTTTTTTGTATGATTTTGCTCTGAGCCCAGTTCTTTTAGCAATCATAATTATGAGTTTAATGTAAAAGTCTAGTTATTTTATCTAAGAAATGAGGGATTGTACTTTACTAAATTTGATCAAGTCCCATTAGTTTCCACTGAAGTTAAAATAAAAATCAATTCAATTTACAAATGCCTTTTCTGGGTTGAAAATAATACCTTTCTCCTGTATGTTACATCTACAGGGAACATTGCTGTTGTCCCAATTATCAAAACCATTGGTTTGGGCCTTGGACTCTTAATCTGGGGATCATTTAATGCCTTAACTGGTTGGGCAAGCTCAAGGTAACACGAAGCTGACTATTTCAGCTAAGACTCTCTGTGCTCATACTCTATGTAAGGCTACTGCTAGGGGTCGGTCCGGCTGAGAGGAATAACATATGGTTCTTATCCTTTCAGAGATCGCAGCTAAGATATATGCATAGAATGTACCTTTAATTATTGTTTACCCTAAGTCTAAAGAAGCATTCTGGACATTTGATCAAGATATAGTAAAGAATTATCTCTATGGGAAAAAAGTAGGGAGAGAGAAACTAATGTTTATCTTTTCATTCTGTTGTGTGACAATTTGTTGGACATGGTGTATGCATCATTCTTATCTTATTTTTCACAAATACGTGAGATAAGCACTATCTTATAAGAGAGCTGATACTCAAAGAGGTGGACTAACTTTCTGAAGGTCACAGACTTAATAAGCCAGGATTCAAGCCCAGGTCTTCTAATTCAGAAATATATACGCTTGCCTCTAGAGTTTGGGCCAGGGACAGCAAATTTGAGCCCAGCTCCCAGACATTTTTGTAAAGAAAGTGTTTTGGGAACATAGCCACATTTAAGTATTGTCTATGGCTGCTGTTAGACTACAATGACAGAGCTGAGTAGTTGCAAGATACCATCTGGTTCACACAGCCTAAACTTTTTACTCTCTGGCCCTTTAAGGAAGTTCACCAACCCAATTTCTAGAGCTAAGCTATCCAATATGAAGTCACCACAAGCCACATATGGCCATTTATATTTAAATTTACAAAAGTATGGTGACTACCAATGGGAAGGTGTTGAGAGGGTATAGAAGGTCAAGGATATGGTGACGGAAGAAGACTTGACTTTGGGTGGTAAACACAGTGCAATACACAGAAGATGTATCATAGAACTGCGCACTTGAAACCTATATCATTTTATGAACCAATGTCACCTCAATAATTTAAATTTAAAAATAAATGTAAAAAGCCAAAAACTAAATTTAAATTAATTAAAATGTAATAAAATTGAACATTCAGTTCCTCATTTGTACTAACCGCACTGCAAGTGCTCGACAGCCGTATCTGTCTAAAGCCTCGGCTGCCGTCCAGTGCGGCTGCAGGACAGCCCCGAGGCACAGGGGGTTCTGCTGGACTGCAGGGCACTGCTCTAGGGCAGCACTGAGATGCACGTTCCAGGTGAGTGTGGGAAAATGAGGAAAGGGTAGGATGTTGCTCTCACCTTAGATTTTGATCTCCTCTTCCCAGTTCAGCGCTAAAACAGCTTCAATAATAACCACACTGATCTCCAATACATTTCTTCCTGTCCTTTCCCCATTTCCTACCCTGCTTTTTATGGTCACTATTTCCTTTTTTTCTTCTTGTCTCCTTTTCTCTTGCTCTTGGATGTTTCAAAGTGATTGTTGATAATGATCACTATAATGTCAAGGTATGAAAATAAAAGGAACTTAAGGTGATGCCGAAGAATGGGAGTCTTTAACAAGCAGTATTTACAAGTCTATTTCAAATACTATACAAAATTGCAACCAACCTATTTAGCATTAGTAAGAAAAGGACACTCACGGGTACTTTTACATATACTAACTCATTTAACCTTCCTAAGAAATCTATAAGGTAGGCTTAATTATCTGCATTTAAAGATGGAAAATGAGGCACAGTGAAGATAACTCATCCAAGTCACAGTAAATGAGGAACCTAGGATTTGAATCTGAATTTGTGCCCTGAAACACTCTGATGAGCACATTTTCAAAAGTATCTACTGATGGGACTTTCTGAATTTGCAGGTTTGGCTGGTTTGGAATGGATGCAGAAGAAGTAGCAAAACCACTGCTAAATTACTTCGGAGCTGGGCTCTCAATAGTAAGGTACACAACTATTTCTAATGACGTAGCTATTCTTCTAAACATTTAGAGTACTTTTTAAGCATCCTGATGTGTTTACATTTTTTTAGTCTGCATTTCATAAATTGACATGATTTTCCTCAGAGTCTTTGTTTACACGGACAGACTTGGCTTGAGAGGACAACGAGTGCCAGCTCTGGGGTCAGGAGTCCAAGTTTTTGCTCTCCAAAGCTCTGAGCCCCTGGGAAAATGCTGCTTTTAAGCTCACTTACATTATCTCTAATATTTAGAAAATCATAATACATGGATCAAAAAATAGAATTAAATATCACATTAAAATATTTTGCAGACTAAAAAGTGCCATGCAAGTGAATGCTGTCCTGACTTCCTGAAGCCCCATAACAGCCGCTGTTTCTCTAATTATTCTTACTCACTCTGTGCCACCCAGTTTCCATTTCCCTGTCACCTCACTCAACTCTTCTTAACCCAGTTAGGTAACCAGATCTATTCCCTATGCAAGCACACACCCATTTAAATATTTCCGCATGTATCTGTGTCTAGTTGTATACGCTATATGAATGAGGATGAAAATGACTTTGAATCTCTGTATGGCAATGTTAAGTCAATAAAACTGTAACAGAAATTAGGTCACCTTAAATTCAGTCCCCTTTCCTCTCTAGACCCCATTTATATTCCCTGTCAGTTCTTCACATAATGGATAGCACTGCCTGGAAAATTTTTAGTACTTTTTTATTCTTCAGGGGAAGAACACTATATTTCCCCTCCTCCTGCAATGATAACTTTTCCCTAGCCACGTTCAGGAACAATATCTTTGTCATTGAAATGTGGCCTTAGGGAGCGGTTTCAAGTCACTTGGAAAAGAAATAACATAGATTATTCTAAAATAGTAGATTCCTGACATTTTTGGTTAGAGGCAACATTATGTATTTTGTACAATTCATACAGCATGCTAGCTTTGAGTAGCTCTCAAAAACAATTTCTTTGCACCTAAAAATTGTTATGTTAGCATGCTTTAGTTTTGACTTAATGGTAACTTAAGGCCAATTTACTGACTCATCAGCCATTGTTTTTCTCCATATTCTTTTTCTTTAGAAAATGTACATACTCTAAAATTACAAATTATTCATGTTCTACCACCTCCATCTGTGTGACCTTGGACACATCACTTAATTTCTCCAAGCCTTGATTTCTTCATTCGAGGATAAATTTGGGATAATAATTGCATCAGCCTCATATTTTGAGGATAAAATGAAATAAAATATGTTAACTGCTTTGTATGGTGCTGGAATCATTGCTATTGCTCTATATGTTGGGTAATTTTTATCATATAGTCATTATTTTTATTAATAACTATTTCATGTTCAATTACCATTTCCCCTTTGGATGTTCATTGTTCAACTCTGTGATAAACTAATCGGTGCACCCAGGACTCAATGGAGGTTGGTTTGGAGCTTTGTCTGTGGCAGGAAAATGCAATGATCTCTTTCCGTAGTGTGTCCTGGCTCCCTTCTATGCTTATTTACTGCAAGAAGTTTCTGGAGTCTTTCGTTTCATTATTTTAACTCAATTAGATCAGCTTGTTCTGAAGAGCATTGATTGAATAAACTGAGAGCTTCGTGGTCAGTATAAAGAAATTTGGAATATGATTACATTAGCTTACGATGTTGCTTTTCTGTTTAAAATTGAAATTATTGCTTCTATACTCTGTACAATCCAGTTTTGAAGGACTGGCTAGATCATTTTTAGCCTTACATTTTCCCTGTATGATATCTAAGGTAAGTATCAACCGGTCTGCTCTAGGTATTTTAAATAGCAGAGGATTTAACATAGGGGATGGTTTACAAGTGTTATAACGCCCAGTGCAGCAGGAGGAAGGTGGTACCACCGAATGCCCTGGAGCGCACACCTTGGCCAACACTGATGAGAAAATTGCCTCTGCCCTGAGCAATGGTTACTGCAGAAATTTCTGGAGCCATCACCAAAACAAAATGGTGTCTCCCACCTCTTAATCCCATGCATAACCCTCCCATTGGCAAAACCTAGCTGCCAGTACAGTCTGAGAAAATGTAGTGTTTCATCTTCTAGACCCCATATTCAGGGGAGAATATACAAGGGTAGAGTGGAGCTGACACCCAGGAAACAATGTCCAGGACACTCTCAGACATGTTTTAGTGAAGATCCAGGAGTCAGAATTCATACAAAGACAGATTTTCTTTTCAATTAAAAAAAAGTGCTCTGTATTATCCTTTAGTTTACTCTCCATTCTTTTCTCTTCTCACTTAACTGGCTTTCTCTGGAGACTTGTGAGGAAACCCAAATCTTTGCTTCTCACCATTACCTTTCTTCAGAGCCAGGGTCCTTACATCTAACTACAGACCAGGCTAGACATCTCTAAGTAGATGCCTGCCAGGCACCTCTGACTCAGTCTAAGGAGAGATCGTCTGTGAATGGTGGCCCTGCTAGTTCCAGAATGGCCAGAGACAGAAGTCCCTATGACGAATTATGTTGAGATAAGTTGGGTGGAATGCAGAGAGCAATGAAGATCAAAGAGGAAAGTTAAATTTCCAGTGGAAAGGATTATGGAGCCATTCAAGTTTTTAAAACAAATAAGAGACTGAACTAAGGAAGCTAACTTGAAAACATTTAATTTTTATATAAAAAATAGCACATCGTGTGCACTTTTTCACACTCACCTACCTACACTATTTCAGCCACATATGTACTTTGAAAATGTATTGTATATTGTAACTTTTGAACCATGCAACAGTATTAAAAATGAATGTCAAAAGTATTTCAAAGTCATCAGTTTTCTTACATTGATTTAATATTTTAAAATGTTGGCATGGTTTAAAAGTCAAGAGTAAGTGAGGCATTTGTTACAAAGATTTTGGATATGAATCAACAGTGCATTATGAAAGATGTTAAAAGGGGAAAAGCCATTAAGCTATGCATGTGCTTTTATTTCTTAAAATACACTCTAGAGATCTTTGCTTATCAGAGCATAGAAAGCATCCTTTTTATAGCTATATAGAGTTCCATTGTGTGACAACAAAGCTCACCTCACCTGAGTGTGGGTGTACCTGTGTTATAGGTCCTAGAACAGTATTGGTAAGGTCAAGAGTGGACACACCTGTGACTTTGGTAGATGGCCCCAGAGTCTCCTCCATGAGAGTTGCCCAGTTAC
This sequence comes from Furipterus horrens, assembly GCF_987537825.1. Taxonomy (NCBI): domain Eukaryota; kingdom Metazoa; phylum Chordata; class Mammalia; order Chiroptera; family Furipteridae; genus Furipterus; species Furipterus horrens. Next base: position 25,304,242 of record NW_028327180.1, on the reverse strand, counting down.
TCCCATCAGGGATACCTGTCTCCTATAGCTGTCCAACTGAAAATGTTGCTAAACTTTGGGGGTTTTTTTCCATATAGTAGGTAAAAAATATTATTTCAAGGTAGTTTTTAATTTGTTTTATTTTATTGTGTAATTCCAAGGTTAAGCAAAAATAAAAAGAAATATGAAGCCATTGACTGAAACAAGAAAATTGGGATAAATATCTGATTTAGTGGGAGAGCTTATGAGCTTAGCTTTTAACCTGTTGCAGTTAAGGACAATGAGAGATGCCAAAGAGAATGGCAGTCCTGAGAGAAAGAGAGAACAGCAGTCCTGGAGAAAGGGCAGGACCACTGAAGAGGCATTTGGAAGTCATCATCTTGTCAGTAGAACTTAACTTAAGCTGTGTGTTTTTCTTAAAATTCAAGCAACTCGATATGAGCCAGGGTTCATGATACATATCACTAAAATTTATTTTCTTTACAGTGCTTTCATATTTTTTTTCATCAAAAGTGAAATACCGAATAACACATGTTCCGCGGACACCACGCCATTAATGTTAGAGCATGTGAGTATAGTATGGGAAACAACTTGCTTTGAAACATGAAGTTAAGACAAAAGGAAAATGCATAGATCTGGAACCAAAATGAGGTGATGTTGTTTGTGTTTCTTATTTTTTTTCCAGTCAGGGCTATCTAAAATATTTATTACAAGTAAGCCTATGTAGCAATCAGTATTTCCCCCAGGAAAGCTTCTCAGCACACACACAAGTCTATTTATTTTTACTAACACTAGATCCCTATTAGAAGGTGTATATACAAGCCCATACTTGGGAATGATTTAAGGATTTCTACAAAAGGAGAACCCTGAATATTGTAAAGAATTATGAAAGTTACTTTAGAAAGGAGGAGGAAGGAGGTTTTAAAGTTGGCCCATGAAGGACAGGGGGAAATAGATCAGAGGAAACCCATGAAAGTGCAAAAAGTAGGAATTGGGTTCCCATTTATCTTTCTGTCCCTTCCTGTTCCACTCAAAGGTAAAGATAGGAAATAAATAAGGAGTGACTATATTGACTTTGATGAACCTAAATTAATCTGGAATAGCAAATCTAGATTAAATAGAAACAACCTTTAAAAGAGATCTGGCACTGCAGAAGTGCCATGGCTACTTACACAAAAGTGATTTTAAGACAAACCCCCATTGCTGTGAGCCCAGACTCTGGTCCTTCCTATTTCAAGTCTCTCTTCCACCTGCAGAGGGCCCTGTGGTGTCTGGCTGCCATCTAAATCTGGGGTTTCACACCCACACAGAAGTATTGCTTTCCTGGAAGATGCTGCCTCTATTCCTCACTTTGAAATTAATCCTTTCTTTTCCCTTCTCCTATCAAAACCCTTACCAGCTAAGATGACTGAAACCTCAGTTAAATTGACACTAAAGTTAAATAAAAATAGCTAAGTGTAAGAAAAAAGAGATTTATGAATCCAGAAGCATCTCTAATCAGGGAAATGTCTTCTTAGGAATGGAGGAGTTGGAGTTAAGAGAAGGTGTCTGGTGTTCCTTGCCTATTTTAAGAATCCAGATACACCTCCTAACCAAGCACCCTTCAAACAAAGGAACAAAATAAAATAACATAAATGCAACTTGGTAATAGACACATAGGAGGCTAGATTTTTTTAGGCAAAATGGAAGGATATAAGTAAACCAAGTTTAAAGATGCATAAACAGCATGATCGGCTTGTGTGCAAGCATTCAGCATGACCTCCTCAGTTATTGCCAAAGGAGAGTTTGACTTAGCACATGACAAAGAATTCAAATCGAGTTTCTTATCTCTTACAAAAGCAGTAGGAGTATAACAGCCAGAAACTTCAGCTAAGAGACAAAGATGATTACATACACAATAGCAGAAATACTATAAATTTTCTCATAATTTTTCCCAACTTAGAATATTAGCCTAATCTTGAAACATGGCTAGAAATGTTTATTAACTAATTTCAGTAAATATATATATGACTTGATCTAAGGGAGTCCATAGTAGGAGAATCTGAGTTTTCCTTGGTTCTCATTTCTTTATAATTATCAAAAATATGCAAATGAAACATAAGCATTAGTAACTTTTGTTAATTTTGATAGGTATATCAAAATAACCATATGTTAGAACTAGAAAAAAATTTATACAGACAACTTAGGAACTACCAAACTGTTCTGAATTAGGATCAGAATTAGAAATATTGGGTAAGAGATTCCACAGGATCAGAACACTTGCTATAAAATGTTCATATTTTAAAGTATGTTTGAGGAAGTAGAGAAGAACACTGAACATCTTTTTGTCACCAATGTGATTATCCATGGAATGCTGTTTTTGTTTTGGTTTGTGCCAATGTTTTCAACAGGTGACCGACAAAACTCAAGATCCCTGTCCTGGTTACTCCTGGGTAGATAAACTTTCCACCGTGCAATCCCGCATAGTGTAAGAAGAGGTTCTATTATTCTGTCTTATATTTGATTAAAGCAAGGATTACCACGGTGAAGTGATATTCATCTGAGTTCAAGAGGAATATGGTAACACAATCTCTGACTTTTTTAGCTCAGTGGTGAAGAGACTTTCTTGTGTCCCGCTGAATCTGTTAGATACAGAGGTCCTTGGTCTCTGTGCTTCAAGGAATTCCTAAGCCACTGCAGTATCCCTGCCCAATAAGTAGCTGACAAAGGCAATCTCATTTTGTAAGACTTTTGTACCTAAAGTAAAAGAGGTAGTATAGGCCACAGAATATAATGACCAGCACACTGTCAGCAATCTAAGTTGAATTAAGCAACACACTTCCCTAGTACTACACTGACCGGGATGTCCACCTTCCATGGGAAATCTCTCCATTCACGTGTTAGACAGTTTTATAATTCTAAAATATTCATTGTCAGATAGTAGGATATTTTGTTTCTCTGTCGTTTATACCTGTCCCCCCACCCCCCATGACTTCGTAAAGACTGAAAGACTTCAGATTGACATCAGCCCCTATATTTTAGGGTTTGTGGGGCTGGCAAAGAATTATGAAATTATGTAATAGTATATGCCTTGCATTTTACAACTGATGGCTGTTTTGGACTTTATGTGGTGACTCTTTTGCCTCAAGAATATAAAGTATTTCTTCTGTGAGCATATACAATATCCTCACAATGAGAAAGAGGTAATTCCTGGCACATAATAAATGCTCAAAAAACATTTGAATAAACAGAACAAATGGAAGACTAGTAAAACAAGCCTTGGAAGAAATAGATGTGTTGCTGTTTTTGTTTTAGAATAAAACAGATCCCTTGAACAAAATGTCTTTTTCACAAAGCATCTCCTTTGTTAAGGAAATGTGTGTTCAGAAAAATATTTTTAGTTGTCTCACAGTTAGTCAGACCTAGTCTGTTAGCCTGGTCTGTGCTGGCTTCACTCCAGGACTGTGAAGTCCAGCCTTCATGACGTAGGATTTCTGGTGTGAATAGAACTCATTGCCAAGTTGGCCCTGTAAGTTTCTACAATTTTATAGTCCTTAAAGCTCTATTAAAATAGACTTTACAAAATTGTTTTTAAGTTTGGAAAGGAATAATTTTTGCCTAAAACTCTTTCCCGTTTCATGCAATTGTCCTTTTGTCTTAAGTTAAAGGGACTGTTCCAAAATACCAATCACCTCCACTAAACTCATTAGAAACGCTTGCTTCACTGCAGATACCAAGTCTGAGGAGTCAGCATGGCTCCAGTGCTTAAAATAAAACATTTCCTTCTTACAAAAAGTAATGTTTTACCTTAAATATCTAGATTATTCAATTAAATCAGGACTTCCTCTTGACCGTGCAGTACTCAGATAAGACACAGGCAACTCAGCGGACCTCCATAGTTGTTTCGAACAAAACCTGTGTTTAGTACTTACTCTGTCCTGCCCTGTGTTATATATTATACCAGGTTTTTTTAAAAAGCATAGGGCATAGTGTCAGTCCACAAATACTTCATAATTTAATTAGAGAGCCAAGTTTATTTATGGAGGCTGTATAATATGATAGCAGTATTCTCATCTCTGTAATGACAATTTATAATAATAAGCTGTATATAACTTCTGTAAATCATGTGTTTCCAAAATTAGACAGTGGAAGACCTAAGCTGCTCTCAGTCCTGATGCCACTTTGACACTGTGGAGTGTTCCTTTGACTTCTGCCAGTCACAGAACTTGAGATAGATGGGCGATTTCTGCATAATAGCTTGTGATTTACATTTTGAAGCATGCTTTAGTTATGGGTCCATGTGTGTGTTTGTCAGAAATATTGTTTTTGACTGAGGTCAATAGTGACTTATTTGTGTTTTAAGAGGTTGCAGTCTTGCGGTGATATCTGGAATACTCTATGGATCCACATTTGTGCCCGTCATTTACATCAAGGACCACGGCAAAAGAAATGACAGTGTTTATTCCGGGGCGAGCCAGTATGGTGAGAGAAAAACCTTATTTTACTTTATCAATAAACTCAATACCTGTTTTTCAACTTAAGAAAGGTGAAGGGATTAAGTGAAAAAGAAATAAAACTCAGAGACACAGACAACAGTATGGTGATTACCAGAGGGAAAGGGGGTGGGGAGGGTACAAGAGGGTAAAGGAAAATAAGTGGTGACAGAAGGAGACCTGACGTGGGTGGCGAACACACAATACAGTGCACAGATGATGTGTTATAGAATTGTACACCTGAAACCTATGTGATTTTATTAACCAGTGTTACCCCAACAAATTAATTTAAAAAGAATGTGATCATAGTAAATATTGACACATAGATTTGATTATACTTTTTCACTGTGAGTGGTGAATTAGAAGGGCACTGAAGACTAAAATTAATAAAGGGCTGTTTGAGTATTTTCATGTGATCTTTAACATACAAACATGATCAACTTTATTGTAGTCAGTATTCATTTCCTACTGGATCTAAAAACATGTTGTTCAAGTTTACACTAAGATCTGGAGATTAATTTCTGGTTAGATGATCTCTGGGAAAATATGTATTCTCCTCTTAAAAGAAGCTAAATTTTAGTACATAGTACTTTAAAATCAAGTAAAAGTCAAAGTATAGGCTTCCTAAAGGTCAAAATACAGCCTACTTGGTCAAAGGATATTATTTTTTAAACACAAGGTGGTACTTTGAAAAGCCCACACCGTGATCCTTAATAATCTGTCTTAGTGATAGAACTGTTCTTAGGCATAAATTCAACACTATGAGCAGTAGTCTTGTGGAGGCTCAAAAAGTGATAAAGCATCTACTTCAGAGGTCCTGTAATTGTGTTGAAACATGGCTTACATTCATGAAATGATTAAAAAAATGAGATCATGGATAATAAAGTTCTAAATTGGATGGTACAGAAAGTTAATGTGATCTATGTTTAGGTAAGGGAAAAGTTCGGAGGGCCAAAGTCTGGGGTGAAGATTGATGGAAAGGCTGGGATTTTAACTCAAGTTTAAGTAGGTAGACTTTGAATAGTTACCATAGTTGCTGTCTTCCTTTTTATAGTCAGCTCCGCAAAAAGTATTCAAATCCTTTTATCAACTTCTCTCTTTTCTTATAGATTTTATAAAAATTCTTTTTGTATTTTGATTCTCTTTATGTTTAAAAGATGAAAATGAATAAAAATAAAATAATATAGGATAACTTAAAAAAGAAAGAAAAACAAGAGTGAAAAAATAAAACAGAACCAGAAATGAGTCTAAAAACTGTACCATACTTGATAGAAATGAACCATAAATCTGGCTCTAAGATTTCTTATAGCCACAAGAGAAATCAGACCAGTACCACAATTTAGTGAACACAAGATAAAAACAACCAATTGTTCAGGAGTACAATTGTCCTTGGTACTAGGACATAATAAACAATGTCCTTAACAATTTCTTTTTATAAATAGTACAGTCAATTCTCAGGCATCTTTCTATGACAACTCAAATATAGTCTGAAAGGAACACATTTTATTAAAAAATAATTATAGAGGGGCATAATTTTTAAATTTTATTTATTTAACAAACACATAAGTAGCACATGCTCTGATAGGCACTGTTCTAAGCACATTATAATAATAACTCATTTGTAGCAATGTTAGTGGTTGAACTCAAGAATTTTTGTTTCATAACTAAAAAAGTTTAGACAGAGATAGGTAATTTAACCCAGTCTCAAAAATAGCCTGTTGTGGATTGAGGATTGCTACCCAACTGGTTTGTGCTTTAAAAAAATGTTTTAATCTTCACCTGAGGATATGTTCATTGATTTTAGTGAGAGGACGGGAGAGAGAAAAACATTGATATGAGAGAAACATGGATCAGTTGCCTCCTGTAGGCACCCCAACCAGGGATCAAACCTGGTGTACAGGATGACACCCCAACAATTGATCTACCCAGCCAGGGCTGGTCTGTGCTTTTGATAATTTGTTATGCTGCCTTTTGTGTTAGTGTTGTTCTTATATGATCCAGAAGTAGGACTTAATATTTCTGAGGAATAGACAAACTTTTTGATCTTTAAACTTTCTTCCCTAAATGTGGCCATTTATCTTACTCAAAATTTTAGTTGAGACAAATATGAGTCCAATGTCACCTTCCCAAACAGAACCTACCCATCTTTATGACCAAAGTACTCTCTGATTAAACACTCACTGGAGTTGGGGTTTGTCAGACATTGGGCCACCATCCTGTGTTATTAAGTCCCTCATGTAATTAGGCTTATAGTAAACAATTTAATAAAACTCTCTTTGTGTAACTTCCTAAATATTCTTCTTATATAGATATCATCTGCAACAGGGATACTGGGCTCCAGCTTGATCAACAGACCATGTAAAATTACCAGTCCCCCATTTTTTCACACCCCCTCCCACTGCAGTCTACTGGAAATGTGCTACAATTGCTGTAGCCATTAGTGAAATTAGGTCTGAAGACCTATTCTTAAAAAGAAGATATTAAGATTATACTCAAATGGTGCTTCTTGTTTGTTGTTTAGTTTCCAAGATAATCACAAAGACGAGTCTTTTTAATTTGTTTATAATAACTAATTTACTACTTAATATTTTCAAGTTTTAAATGTTAATTAAAATTTTCTATAAAGAGCATATAGAAAACTAGAGTGATAAAATATAATTAATGATTTCTTTCCATTTGAGGTTAATTTTGATGAGTTTGTTTTGTTTTAGAACTCTAATTATATTTGAAATGACTAAATGATACACTTGAGAGTTTTATAATCTGTATTTTCAGATTTAGACTATGTTTTTGCACACGCCAGTGGCATCTTTCTTACAAGTACAGTCTACTTTCTGGCTTACTGTATAACCATGAAAAATAATCCTAAACTATATCCTGAAGCAGTCTTGCCAGGTAAGAATATTTACTACAGAAAATCTTATTACTCTGCAGAAGTATCATTATTTACTTATTTAACAAATAATTATCTTCTGGAAACCAAACCATCATGTTTGTGTGTGTGTGTGTGTGTGTGTGTGTGTGTGTGTGTGTGTGTGTTTTCATTTCCTTAACTGCTCTGGCCCAGTTCACCAACAAATATGAAGAATTTTAAAACCATGAACTAAATATAAAATGTTAGTCATTATTATTAAACCTAAAACTTGAGCAATGAATCTAAGATCATCTCCTGTGACAAAATATATTGTATATTGACCATAGCACTTTATTATTTCTTCTTTACTAGCTAAGAATTTCTATTAAAAGTCAGAGTCCTGTGGCTATTTTTTTTTTTAACTATCAACAAACAGGAATCTGCAGTCACTTGGGAAAGCAATCATTTTTTCCAAAAATTAGAAGAAATTGTTTTAGAGTTCAAAAAGGTATATATGTTAAATACACATGCTTTTGGACTTAATCCATTAGCCATTGATGGTAAAATATATATAATTTCTCACTTATTTATAATTTTTCTATAATTCAGTTTGTAATAAAAGGTCCATAAGTAAAATTTTTGTAGAACAAAATAAAGCATATGTCAGAGACTCATTTTTGAGTGCCTGATTGATTTAAGCCAACGTATGCCACTATACCATTATAGAAAGTGGTAGAATATTTATTGAAAGCTTAGTTAAATTATCGTGAACTTTTTAGCTGGTATTTTCATTCAAATTCTAGAAGTTTTTCCTTAGCTGTAAGCATCATTCTGGATTTCACATGTTTTTATATTCTTGATGTAGAGTAAAGTATGTTCAGATCCATTATCTTCACTAGCCCCACCCCTACTACCCAATCTTTACTCAATTATTACTTTGGGTACTTTATTTAATGGCAGTAAAGTGAACAGATTGATCACTAGACCCACAGCAGTCAAGAGCAATCAGTTGGTTTCCGGAATGATCATAAACCATAGCTCAAAACTCCACGCTGGCCAGTAACGTTAATAGGAATGCATTGATATGTGTACTCTAATATTCCTGCTAAATCTGGCGTGTGACTTTTTCAGGAGGGGAACGTGGTTTGTAAATGTGTGATGTTTGTGTGCATTTCAGGGTTTCTGTCGGGAGGACTGTGGGCAATGGCTTCCTGCTGTTGGTTCATAGCGAATCACTCTCTCAGTGCTGTGGTCAGTTTTCCTATAATCACTGCTGTAAGTAGCTGAATTACTTTTCCAAATTTTTGTTTTTTAAATGTAAACCTAATTTTTCTGAAGCATTCTCAGTGAATCATTGAAGACTGTTATGGAGTTTTATTTTTTAGGAGGACAATTAGTATCACAGATTCTATCAGTAAATAAACTGATACCCTCTAATCTCATGTCCTTGCTTGCCAAGAGAACACTGCTAACTTCATTTTAGGTTTCTTCATCTTTGATATCCTTGCACTGTTGGCTTGGTCATTTTACCTAATGTCATTTTGGATATATTATAACTTGTTATTGATAACGCTGTTCACTGCTACATAACAGTTTATAAATATAAAAATGCTCTTGTGTATATTATCACACTTGAATCACCTGACAACCTGTGGGACAGAAAGTACTTCCTACCTCCTCTTCATATGGTACTTTAATATTTTTCTGCAAGGCTTTCCGAAAGTACTAAAGCCAAGTATTGCCTCTGGATAATTCCATTTATTGTGGCATACATAATTCAATTTGCTTCATCGGCTGGTTTTTTAGGTGCCAGTTATGTAGCTCATGGTTAGGTAACAGAAAAGCAAAAATATTTCTTTTGACATAGGCAGGACAAGTATTAATAGGATTGTCCCCATTTGGAAGATGAAAAGAGGGCGTCAGTAGCAACAGCACAGAGTGAGAAAGCTAGTGGAAATCTCAAGGCTTCTAAGTACAGAGTTTCCAGTACACAGGGCTCCTTTTGCCGTCAGTATAAAATCCAACGTAGAGTTTGTTGCAGGTTCATTAGGGCAACAGGACTGACATACATGCCCAGGAATTAATTGCTTTAATGTCGGGCTCTTAAGTCGACTCTAGATATTTGCGATCACTGACCAGTAGTTCACCTGTACCCCTTGTGTCCTAAATCATCATCATAAACAAAATTTGCCTGAAACATTTTATCAGTACAGCTGTGCAGACCTAGAAAACTGATTTTTAAAAAACATTGTCTAGTCTAGAACATATTGCATTAAAATTTGAAACATCCTTAAATTTTAATATAAATTCTGGGTTTCAAACAGTGTATTTTTGACAGTTTTACTGTGTTCATAAAATAGTTAGCTTTAAAGTACGACTAAATTCAATATATTAGTTTTCTTTTTTTTAATGTAAAGGACCCACATTTTGATATGTTTAATCTCTGCTAGCGGAAAATGTTATCACAATCAAGCATGTTATAAGAAAATTTTTTAGATTTAAGTCCTCATCATTGGATGGCAAATGACCCAAATTTTTTCCACAAAGGGGTTTGTTTCATCATTCCAGGGATATTTCATGTTAGAAGTGACCATATAACACAGGGAAGCATAATGGGCAATGGGGTATAAAGCTTACCAGTTAAATGCTTAAAAGTACATTTGCATAAAGAAGTATACAGTATGATATTCTCCTCAGGTAGGGATACAGACATTATATTCTTAAACAAAGCTGGTTCTCCAAAAAGTTTGAAACAATTTTATATAAAATACACAGATACAATCAAGTCAGACAAGGCAAATAGAAATATAAACACAGAACATCAAAACTATAATAAAAATGAGAAAGAAAGCAAATAGCACAAAGGGTAAATAGTTATGTGATTAAAAATTGTTTTGCACATGTAAAAGGGGGTAATACAGTGGGGTGGCTAATCATTTTTAACTGATAATATATTATTTTCAGAGAGAAGACAACTTATTTTCTAGCATTAAATTTTAATCACAATTTATCGTATGGGGCCTTTTACAAGGGACATTGAACAACAATAAGTAATTTTTTTTACAAAAATATTTTACAGTAGACAGAGATGGTTTTCCAACCGCTGTGACTTATGTCAAAATTACGGGAAAGACGGCAAAACATGTAATCCTAATTCAGTGGAAATAAATTGCTGAGGTAGGAGTGTGGCAGAAGGGTGAACAGGAGTGGCTTTGGGAGACTTGTCCATCCAAAGGATTATTCTTGAACCATTATGATATAAGCACCGTCATCCTACCCGGCAGGTATAGCTTCCTGGGTGCTTGAGGATTATTACCTGGGAAGGACAGGCATTGCTGGGAGATGAGGAATAGGTCCTCATTGCTAGTAGGTTCTTACTTGGTTTTACGTTTGTTACTCTACTTAAGACAACCTTATCAACATGCAGAAAAAGTTCAATCTCTAACCTCAAGATCTTATATTCTTTTTAATTTTATTTTCTTAGTAGAGTATATTTAATACTTTCTAATGGAAAATTTCAAATATACCCATCACCAGCTTCAATAATTATAAATATGGTCATTCTTATTTTATCTAAAAAGCACATTGTTCAAATCCCCAGCAGCTCTGTTTTTCCCAGTACATATATTTCCATTGTTACTTACCTATTGGTGAGTAGATTCTGATTTCCTTGAAATTGTATTTATATTGTTTATTAGCAAATAACATCCAATTAAAAAGCAAAAAATGAAGAAGAAGAAAGAGGAGCAGGAGGAGAGAGAGGAGGGGGAGGAGGACAGGGAGGGGGAGGAGGGAAGAAGAAAGAAAAAGAAAGAGAAAGAAAGAAAGAAAGAAAGAGAGAGAGAGAGAGAGAGAGAGAGAGAGAGAGAGGAGAGAGAGAGAGAGAGAGAGAGAGAGAGAGAGAGAGAGAGAGAGAGAGAGAGAGAGAGAGAGAGAGAGAGAGAGAGAGAGAGAGAGAGAGAGAGAGAGAGAGAGAGAGAGAGAGAGAGAGAGAGAGAGAGAGAGAGAGAGAGAGAGAGAGAGAGAAAGAGAAAGAAAGAAAGAAAGAAAAAGAAAAGAAAGAAAGAAAGAAGGAAAGAGAGAGAGAGAGAGAGAGAAAGAAAGAAAAAGAAAGAAAGAGAAAGAAAGAAAGAAAGAAAGAAAGAAAGAAAGAAAGAAAGAAAGAAAGAAAGAAAGAAAGAAAGAGAAAGAAAAGAAAGAAAGAAAGAAAGAAAGAAGGAAAGAAAGAAAGAAAGAAAGAGAAAGAAAGAAAGAAAGAAAGAAAGAAAGAAAGAAAGAAAGAAAGAAAGAAAAGGAAAGAAAGGAAAGAAGGAAGGAAGGAAGGAAGGAAGAAAAAAACAAAACCTACGTAGCACAAGAAAGGGCTTATTATCTCTGCCCTTTGTATAAATTTACAAAAGGAAAATAATACAATTCCAATTGTCAGAACAGTTGTATCACTCACCTAGGGTGCCCTTTCTGTTTTGCTCTCCTTCACCTGAATCAAAGAGTCTGCACACACATTGACTTATCCTTGCATTTAGCAAAGTACCACTTCCTATAACCACATTACCCATCACAATAACCTTTAGGCTCTGTCTCAGCAAATATTTAGAAAATCATCAGCCGAAAGCCTCAAAGGTCAATGATACCTTTTGGTATTATCTTCTACCAAGTATTTTGGATGGAAATGAACTTCCTGATTAAAGAGGATAAAATTCTTAAGCAAATGGCCTGATAACATTAATACTATATCCCCTAGTCTATTGTTTTCTTCCATCCTGTCCAAAGTCAGTATGGAATGGCCTCCAGCACCCAGATGCTGCTTGTCTGGTTTGGATTTTGAGGCTTAGGACCTTACGTCATTGTTAACAGTTCCTTTGACCTATTTCTCTGGCTCCTTTGATGTAGATTTTTCCAGATGCTGACAGACAGAGCCATGTATTTTTACTACTTCCTACATGCCAGGAGTGGAGTCTGACTTTGTTGACCCAGTCATGTAGACAGTTGGAGAAGTGAAGGAGGCAAAAACATATTGGAATTGTTTATTTAAAACTAACGTCCAGAGTTTGTGCTTCAAAAGGAATCATAAAAATGCTAATACAATACAAAAATATGATTATTTCAAATTCCTATTTTTCCCTTCTCAGCTAAAAAAATAATAAAACTTTAATAGCTTAAGTTTTCAAATTGCTCATGATCCATTTTTCCCCATCTCCTTTCTTCTCATGTCCTTTATATTATTTTACTCCTGTCTTCATTTCCTGTTCATGAGCACATTATTTATTTTTCTTTACATGGTTTTTCTCTATTCCCATAATATGAGTTTTAACATTTATTAAGAGTTTAATGTTAGACATAGTTGATCACTGTGAAGTAGTATCATTTTTTAAAAAATTTAAAAATACATGCTGCTTCCATATGCACATTATTTGTCAGGTCCAAAAGAACATAGTAAGATTTCTTCAGTTATGAGATTATCTCATGCCATAAAAAGTTACAAATTTCTTCAGACACCTTTCCCTATTAATCCTATTTCTAGTACCATATGTAACTAGTTCACAAGAAAAAATACACTACTTTTTTATTAAAATGTTTTATTATAAATAGGACACATTAAAAAAGCATTCTACAGCACAAAATATTGTAGCATCATTGAAATAATAAAAATAAAAATCATAAAGAAAAAACAAAAATAGAAGTCTCCATTTTTTATCTATGTTACTTAGTGTAATTTAATGTTGAGTTAGGGTTAAGATTATATCCCTGACAATATTGTTATATTGCTTTTACAATAGAAAGTTATGTGGTTAAAGTATCAGTTCAGCTCTCCAATTTACTGTATTTACATATAGTACAGCCACAGAAAAATAACTGATTTAATTAAAGTTCTATTTTTCTTTTTTTCAAGGGTCCAGGATTTATAGCTGCAATGTGGAGTATCTTCATGTTCAAGGAAATACAGGTATGTACGAGAAAAAGCAGACTTATAAAACAGGTGTATATTCGTGTACTAAGGGGATTTAATACTATGTGTTATTTTCTGAAAACTGCATGTAACTACTAAACCCAGTGCAGAAAACTCATGAATAGAGGTGACAGATCAGATGTTCAGAATGTTTTTCTCATCCCTAACTAGTAAAGAAAATAATAAAAATATGATAATTATTATAAAACATGTTTGTCTCTACCCCAGCCACCAGTGGAAAAACACTTTAGTTGACTTTTTATTTCCATAAGAGATTTCTTTGAATGGTCCAATAAATTATGACACAGGGAAATTTTATTTTGTGTAAAACATGGTAGATCAACAAATTAAACTTTTTTTTTTTATCCCAAAGATTAAAATATCCCTGAGGCAAATGGAGTTTGGGGATAGAGATTTCTGTAGGTTCACCTGTCTCCCAAAGGCCTCCATATCAAACCAGCAACTTTACAGGAAAACAAGTGGAATTGACTGTGATTAGACACTCTCAAGACATCATAGACATAATATTTTCTGTCTTAATATGCAGTCATAATAGTAAATAATCCCTGGTTCTGAAAAGACCTGATGTTGCTTATCTCTGGGAACCATGAAGTGAACTACATTCCTGGCTAATCCTTAAAATGATAATTCGATTTTAGATTTAAGAGAACATTTCATTCCGTCTAAATGAAATACTTTGATTTGGAAAGCCATAATTTGATACTATCAGTAAGATTCTCAGATGAAATAAACATCTTTAGAAGATACTTGGACCATGATCTTAATTTTTTTTTTTTAAATGCACAAGAACTTAAAACATTTATAGACTCTTAAGTTACTTTTATGCACATGCTTCTCATTTATTTTAGTTAGGGTTGATTTCCACAAAAATAGTTTTATCCCCATAACACACTGTAAATCTCAACTGCAAATATTTCAACTGCCTTACAAAGGATAATAATATTAACAGTTATTAGTCAGTATAACATTCTAAAGTCTAAGAAAATCACAAGTAGTGACCAGAGTTTATTTGCAATTAAGGTGTAAAGAAGCACAAACTAAGAATCGATTTATTTTAAGCTTTTGGAAATTATTTTGCTTACTACTACAGTGATAATGATACTGAAATAAAAATCCTTTTTTCTAGATATAAGAACTCCCTTGAGGGAGAGAATCTCTAACCATTAAGCCTAGTGCTAAATCCTCAGCGTCCTCTAAAAAGATACTAAACGATGTTCAAAGAGATTTTTTTTAAAGATGTCTTTTAAAAAATAGACCAAACAAAGGAGGAATTTTTATGAATGATAAGCCATGACCAAATAGAGCTTAATTCAGGAATGCAAGGGTAGTTCATAAGTGCAAATTAATTAATCTAATTTATTATAATATTAGATAAACAGAGAAAAAGTATGTGATAATATATATTCAAACGACATTTACTAAAAATAAAAATGTTTTCGATTAAGAAAATAACCTCTTAGTAAAGCTATAAATTAGAGAAGGCTTTAGATACAAGATGTCCATTAAAAACAATAGCAAATACATAACTGAAGTGAAACACGAATTCTCTATCAATTATACCTCAATAAAACTGATATAAAGAGTTCTCTGTTAGTTGGAAGTCAAGGATTTCTTCATTGTTACCATTATTCAGTATTTTCTGAAGATCCTAGCCAGTGTAGTAAGATAAAATTAAGAATAAGAGGAATAGATATAAAAAGAAAATGAAATAACAGTCATCTCAATGTAATATTATATTCTTTAAACTTTTAAGAAAACGAGCTGAAAATCTTATGATCCAGTAAGATCATTTAGTATGGTGCTGATATATAGCATAAATATAAAATAAATATCCTTCTACTATGCCACTAATTATCAGTTACAAAGTGGAGAATGATTATAAAAATATATGAAAGTAATTAACCAGAAGTAAGCTAGATTTATAAAATCTTTTACTTTACTACGGAAGTTTACAAAAGGACGTAAGAGGAAATCAGAACAAGTGGGCAGACTCACCGAGTTCCTGCCGGGACAGCTCACTATTGTTACTCAGCAGTTCTCTCTAGCTGCATTCACTGAGGTTCCTATAAAATTCCAA
Source organism: Furipterus horrens (assembly GCF_987537825.1). Classification (NCBI taxonomy): domain Eukaryota; kingdom Metazoa; phylum Chordata; class Mammalia; order Chiroptera; family Furipteridae; genus Furipterus; species Furipterus horrens. Next base: position 25,288,892 of record NW_028327180.1, on the reverse strand, counting down.
CAGAATTCCTTCTGGAATTTAAGAGTGAGGGTTAGAGTTTGGCCAAGCGTGTATGTGAAAACAGAGAGAGGGAGGGCCAGGCTGACAGCAAAGAGTGAGTTTTGTTGACCTTCCTAAAATCCAAAACCCTCACGCATCTGCCTACAAACAAAGCTGAAAGGGTATTCAGTGATACTTATCACTCAATGCAGATGCCTAACTACCTCTTGACAGCTGAGTTAAAGGAAGGTTTTAAATACTTCACATGCCAATGAGTTTAAGAAAAAGTTATCAGCTAAACACTGAACCCAAAATCCTGTCAGAATTTTTAAAATGTATTTTTCTTAGAAACAAACACAAAACCCTAGAGTAAAACAAAAACAAAATATTTATCTTTATGACTTTTTGGTTCCATCCGTTGTGTCCTGAAGCAGTCCTTGAAGACACATATTTAAAAGCCTACAACCTACAGCAGTAAGAACTTAATTTAGACCCAAGCAAGCACTTTGGAGTGAAAGAATTTAATGATTTTATTTAGTTTTAATACCCTTGGTGCTCCAGTTGGATGCTTTGCACATCTGATGTTCTTTCATATCTGGTATCTGTTCCTCTTTGGGAAGTCTGTTTTAGAATTTAATATTTAGCTATTTTAAACCAGATACTATATTTTTAGCAACATTTTTTTCGCCTGTATATCTACAGTAATCCCAATGCAGAGCATTATTACCGCAGCAATGTATGGGTCAGTTGCTACCCTCAGATAAAGAAGGAGGTGATTCTTCTTTATTTTTACCTCAATAGCTGTTTCAAAAATCTAAGTTAAAAACTTTTTGCTTCCTCCCCCCAAAATAAAAAATAAAATTAAAATTAAAAATTAAAAAGTAAATTAAAACTTTTTCTTAAAGACTGTACCTTTACCTAAATACCAGTACTGAAGCAGAATAGGCACTCGATAAATATTGTTCAAAAAATGAATATACTCAGGTATTGCTAAATGTACTTTAAATCAGATGATTGATGTAATTATTCAAATAAGAAAAAACAAGATATGGGGACTCAATTGTCAGCATTGTACAACCTAATTATGTGAATATTTTGGTAAGCTCTCTGTTTTATTTTCTATGTAAAACAGAAGAACAATGTTCTCAGGGAATAAAATATTTTTTCCATTTAAGGTTAAGAATCTGCTTAAACTGTCTAGTCTCCTAAAGAAAACAAACAAACAGATTTTATTTTGGTAATAGTTTTCCTTGGTCAAAGATGAATGTTAACTCTCGGAAAGATCACATTAACATTCTCCCCAAAGCAAAAAGATGTCAGAGAACCCTAATGCCTTAATGCAGGATTCCAGTGTGTATGTGTGTGCATTAATCTGTACTTGGCAAGGCTTCATGGTGCTGTCTTTCACTTGTAGAACTTGTATCCCAGTGACTTCTGACTGTATGCTCACAGTGAATCAGGCAGTACAACAGGCTCCAACCCAGTTTGCAAAGACCTCTCTCTAGTCATCAGAAAGACAAATTAATCCGCTCTAACCCAATTTTTTATTAAGTTGAAAAAAGCAAATATGCACTGTATTGCGTGTGGGCTATTTACTCTTTGGCATAATCTTGATAAGAGCAAATAATAGTATTATATAATTTGACTGTCAGGAGATCTCAATGTAATTTTAGATCAGATATCTAAAATTAGAGAGGCGCTTATCCTGGTGTACATTGTGATGCTCAAACCTTCCATGGGGTATTGGGGACTATATTTAAAGAGGAATATAGACAGCCTGGCAACCAGTCATGCAGAGGGAAACAGCCAGGACAGTGAGGGAGCTTGAAACGGTTCCATATGAGAAAATGGTCAAATGAGCTAAAATATTAACAAGGATAAAAGGTGCTTCAGGAACATAAAACAGCTATTTTTCAATGTTTGAGGCTTTTTCTTGTGGGAGAGAGATTAGAAAATGATCTGTCTATATCCCTAGAGATAGAACGTGCAGGAAATCAAATATTTTTAGTTAATACAGGAAGATATTCTTTGTTTATTTAAAGATGGACTGTCTACATTGGAAAGTGACTCTCAGAGTTCCCCATCTTTGTGACCAGTGAACCCACATATGGCTGCACAAGCCAAACTTTGTCTCTATTTCTTCCTCACCCTTTAGACCGACCTCTAGTTATTTATCTGAACTTTATCATCTCTCCCAGGGGGACTCTTGCCACCTCCTGATTGGTCTCCTTTTATATACCTGGTCACCTCCAATCTGTTCATCATTGTCAAAAAGTGTGGGCTTTTTCAAATGCAAATCCAGTCTTCTCGCCACATCTAGCTGTGTCTGTTCCTTTAATGTCATTCCATTGCTTGCAAAAATAAAACCCCAAAATGTGCCCTGACCTATTAGATCCTTGTATGCCCACCTTGCTCTACCTAACTCTCATTGCTGTAGTCACACTGACCTTCCTTCAGCCCCTGGCAAGTGTCCTGCTTTCTCCTACAACAGAGCTTATGCACATAACATTCTTTGGACCTCGAATTTCTATCTGCTGCCCTCTTTCTCAGCCCATTTCATTGATACTTACAGTCAGAGCTCAACTTCCCACTCTCCAAGCCACCTTGTTAAGAGATTCTTTTATAACACACTCCGAAACAACCATAATTGTTTGTTTATTCATGCCCCTCTCACTTTGTAACATTCTTTTCTGTGATTATTTTATCAATTATTGTTTGCCATATTATATGATTAGCCAGACGAGGGCACATTTTGCCCTTACTTGTGCATCTTTCAACCCCAGCACCTGTTGATGCAGCGTAGGAGAGCACCTGTATTTACCGAATGGGCAAATTGGTAAAGCTCTCGTAGGTTTTCAAAGGAATCTGGATGCTTACTCAGAGAAATAGAAAAAAAAAGAAGATGGATAGAAAGGTCCCTAGTAATCTTGAGGGTATGTGCTTTTTGCATGTTTGATTTAGGAGTTCTTAATTACAGTTATTCCTTTTTATTATGCAGGGTCAACAAAACTACCTATTAATGATACTTGGATTTTGCATCATCTTAACTGGAGCATTATGCACTGCCTTTTCTAAAATTTAAGAACCGCACGACCAGCAGGTGGCAGCAGCGGTTAAGACAACGCCTCTCCTGGACACGAGACAGGTTATGCTGAGACCGGAACTCATTTTCATACAGTAAATGTATCTCAACTCATCTCCAAGTGGGTAACTTATTGTTTTCACACACGCGAGAATGAAGGAAAACTGATTTTCAGTCAAGTATAGAAATGAAAATTTCTTTTTTTGTTTTTATTTTTAAGTTTTTAATTGTTTTTCTATTACAGTTGTCCCACTTTTTCCCTTATTGCCCACCCCTTCTCCCACAGTCAGTCCCCACCCCGTTGTGCATGTCCATGGGTTATTTGTACTAGTTCCTTTACTAGATCCTTCCCCTACTTATGAAGCGTTCTTCTAACGAACTTTACGGGGTGACTAAAATGTCTCCATTCTTACATCATTGCATTTAAGGGTGCTTCTTTCACCTCAGTATGTCTTTAGTGTTGCATATCTAGAAGACAGTGTGGAGTTCATACAGAAAAAATTCTGTGTATGCTCAAATTTCCAGCATATTATTCTCATTAATGAAGAGAGGCAGAAAAGAGACCAAGAATAGTAGATTGGGGGGTGGGGGGCGGAGAAGAGTTAACTCATAATGGAATTACATTCCAAAAATACCTGGATCCTTTGCTAGAAAAAGTAAATGTCAGCATTCGTAGCTGAATGTTAAAAAGGCCATTTCATTATTTTTAGCCCAAACTTATTTTTACTTCAAATTTTAATATTGCCCAACTCTACATCACCTACTCATCTTACTCAGCTCAAAAAGCTTTTTCATTAACTCCATATGAAAACTCATCTTCAGAGAATAAAAAGTCCTGTCGTTGAGAGTGTAATACCTATACATAATACGCAAGTACATATAAATACACACACGTATGTATGTACTATTCCAAATTTGGGGGAAATTCTAGCCTTGCTGAAATGAGGTTCTGGGTTAGCAGAGAGAGTTTAAAGAGACCAAACACTCCTGAGAGACTATATAATTTTTTCTCTATCCTGAAAAAAATCTTTTCTATAATCTTTCTTTTAACTGGAGATTTTCTTCCTGTTTTCACTGGTGGTTTCTACTAGACAATAGAAAACGACAGACATGCTGGTTTTAGTTCTCTAAGAAAACTGGAATGGAACTGCTAGTACAATGTTCATCACAGTGGTTTCCAAATTTTCAAAATAATATGATACAACCCCTAGTGAAGTATAAATTTCACCCATGCCCCCTGACAGTGCGTTACTTTCTTGTGCCAAAGAGACTGAATAGCATTCTGCTAAAGACGATGCACTGTGGAGTGAACCTGTATGGGTTTAAATCCCACCTCGGCTTCGTTGTCCTTACTTTACTTTGGCTGAGTTTCTGAGCCCCTCTATCAGATTCCTCATCTGTGAACTGGGTTTAATGACAACACCTATCTCACATGGTTGTAGTGACATTTAGATTAATGAAAATCGATGATGTATGTTTATGGGCACCTGGCACCTGGCACATATTACATAATTCTTAGTTATTATTATGTGTTGTTTGATTAAAAAAACATGCATGTAGATTGAAGAATAATTTTTGAGAGTGACTGCCCTCTCCCACCGCTATGCCAAACAACTACTTATTATTCCTTTAAATGAATGCAACTCAAAAATGATAATGGAGTCCCTGTTTAGTTAAATTGCTAATAGAAATATTTAATTATAACATCTTACAAAAATGTAAAACGTTATGTTGATAATTTTGAATAAATTGACATGATACAAAGGCTCTGTTTCATTTAATTATATTTTAAAGTGTATATCAATAACATTTGATTATCCTTTAGTTGAGATTGCCAATTTATACCTAAAATTTTATTTATTTTTTTTTTTTTTCAGAGAAGGAAAACTCTGACTCCAAAAAACCTCCGCTGCCTTGCGGCATACCTCTTCAGGGGAAAGGCTAAGGGAGTAAACCCCGACAGAAAATCCGGAGCCGGAGTCCCTAAGGCGGTTTGACGTTGTAGTCAACACCGGCAACTCCTGCGGCGCACCTGAAGCCAAGCTGTATCGACTCCGTCTTTCCCTTGGACCCTTCAGCTGCGAAGAGAGGGGGGGTCTGCTGCATGGGCAACAGTAGACCCTCCATATCACCCTGCCCAGGCTCTGTAGCTTCAGCTTCACTGGAGAGGACACTCCAGCGTCATCGCAAGATGTCGATTCAACACGGGAGGAGACAGATACCGTGTCACTCCTGAGTCGGACTGCACAGCCATTCTCGGCGGTGCAGATAGACTCTTAAGAAGCTACACCATCGTCTCTTGAGACGGACGGCTGCCGACCCGACCCGACCTAAAATTTTAAATGAGAAGTAAAGCAATTGCAGAAGAAAAATGAGGAAAAAGTCTAATTATCATTACACAGATTCTGCTACTGTATAATGCACAGAGTAGAGTGTTGATAAGAGTAGTGTGGGGGGAAAGCAAGCTTTTTCCAAATGGTTACCAAACAACTTACTATGTAGAGTTTGTCTAAACAGGCCATTGCTAAATCTCTCATTTTTGCTCACCTTAGGAAGTTAATGTCTATCTCTCTTGAAGTGTTGAGGGTTCATTCCCCCTTGTCAAATATGATTACATTCTTGTGTTTATTTTAGCTTTCCCTGGCTTGGCTTTCTGCCTCTGTGATGGCAATGCCTCCAGGAGGGAAGCAGTAGCCCAATGAGGCTCGCATCCTCGTTGTGGGAATTTTCTACTATCAGAACAAAAGTCTCCAATTCCTCATGAATTTTAAGAAATTAATACAGCATTTCCCTTGAGCTATCAGATTTCTTTTTATTTCTGCATCCATTTAATTTCATGAAGAATCGTTAGGAGAAAAAAATGAAATACTTAAAAGCAATCTTTTAAATGGAAGCTTTGGGGGAAAATAGTATTAACTGTGTTTCATACTCTCTCTTTTGGCTCAAACCACTTAACTTGCACATGTTGAATCATCTCCAACAGGTCAGTGGCAAAGGCTGTTTTTACTTCAGGTCCTGCAGAATAATTACTCTTTCTCCAGTAATAAAATCTCTGACACAGTTTATCTTGACAAGATCCCAGGAAAACAAACAAAAATTCCAATTTCTAAATGGAGGTTTCCCAGCAAGACCTAATGAAATCAATCACTGGAAATGAACTGGAGAGAAAAGTGAGACGGTAGGCTGTAAATTATCAGAACCTAATTTCCTAAAGCATTTCCTGAGCACTGATACCTAATAGGTCCTCCTAAGACATGGACCGAGTTTTTTCATTTCTCTTAACCAACAAGGTACTTATAAGCACTGTTTCTAACTCATTCATACCTTCCATAACTTAAAAGTTTATAAATCATTCACCTTTTCCATAAATTTTGATTTATAAAACTCACCTCAAATAATTTTTTCCAACAGAAAAGGCTGGATTACCTCTCCTTCTTCCAAACAAATTTGAGAATTATATTGGCTTTATATGCATGTGACAATTAAATTTATTGTGAGCTCCTGGAGAGTAGAAGTTGTTTTATTCATCTTTATATCTCAAGAACCTAGCACAGCACATGGCACATAATTTTTTTAAAGACTTTTGTTTCATGTACCCTGAAGAATATCTTAAAGCTACAGTCTAAAATTTATTAGCCAATGATTCTTTAAAAACTGGCCCTTAGGAATTTACTAAATCACACAGAAAACCAAGTGGTTTCTTTCCACTTGGTTATGATGTATTATTAGTTTCTCTGTATATTGTTTGATTTAATTTCCTAAAATTTGACTAAAATTTTTTGGTTTTGAATTCATAAGTTATATTGGATTCTAATATCAGGGTATTACTGGCTCCAAAAGGTTTCTTAAAAATTGGTATTATTCTTCCTTAAATGTTTGGTAGAATTCAAAATTGAAGCTATGTAAGCCTCATTTTTTTAAACAAAGTCATTCAGGTTATCTGTTTTGTTTTTTTTTTTTGTTTTTTTTTTTTTTTGAATGAGCTTTCTTAATTTATGTCATTCAGGGAATTTGCTAATTTTTTGTACATTGTAGAAATTATTGGCATAATATTGTTCATAATATATTTTTATTCCCCCTTTAATATCTGTAGAATTTGTAGGAATGTCCACTTTCTCATATCTGACATTGGTAATATGGCTCTTTTCTTTCTTTTTCTGAACATTATAGCTAAAAATTTATCAATTTTGTTGATGTATTCAACAAATTAGCTTTAGGTTTCCTTGTTTTCTCTACTCTGTTTTTCTCTTTTATTTATTGATTTGTGCTATTCTTCATTATTTATTCTGTTTCATTTAGCTTCTTTACATGCTCTTATTTCCCACACCACCCCCTTCTTCCAGAACTCTACTTTACATATATTAGGCTGCTTTAATTTTTCCTATGTCTCATGGATTCTCTCCTCATTTTTTTATCCAGTTCTGTTCTCTGTTTTATTTTCAAGTGTCTACTGTTTTGTCAAGTTCACTAATCTTTCCTTCTTCATTGTCCAATCTACCCTTAATACTTTTTAATCTTAGACATGTTCGTCACTAAAAGTTTTATTTGGGTCGTTTTTACATCTTCCATATCTCTTCTTTTTTTTTTTAAGTGAGTTTATTGATTATGCTGTTACAGTTGTCCCAATTATTTTCCCTTTGCCCCCCTCCACCTGGTATTCCCCTTCCCTCCAGCAATTCCATGCCCCCTTAGTTCATGTCCATGGGTTGTGCATCTATGTTATTTGGCTTCACCCTTTCCATTCTTAACATCCCCCTGTCTATTTTGTTCCTACCAATTATGTTTCTTAATCCCTGAACTATTTCCCCATTTCTCCCCCTTCCCCCTCCCAGCTGATAACCCTCCAAATGATCTCCACACTTATGATTCTGCTCCTGTTCTGGTTGTTTGTTTAGTTTGTTTTATTTTTGTTTTTTAGATTCAGTTGTTGATAGTTGTGACTGTGATGTCATTTTAATGTTTATAGTTTTAATCTTCTTTTTCTTAAATTAGTCCCTTTAACATTTCATATAGTAATGGCTTGGTGATATGAACTCCTTTAGCTTTACCTTGTCTGGGAAGCACTTTATCTGCCCTTCCATTCTAAATGATAGCTTTGTTGGATAGAGTGATCTTGGTTGTAGGTCCTTGCTTTTCATCACTTTAAATACTTCTTGCCAGTCTCTTCTTCCCTGCAAAGTTTCTTTTGAGAAACCAGCTGACAGTCTTATAGGAAGTTCTTCATAGGTAATTTTCTTCTTATACTGCTTTTAAGATTTTCTCCCTTTATCTTTAACCTTTGGCATTTTAATTATGGTGTGTCTTGGTGTGGTCCTCTTTGGGTCCAACTTGTTTGGGTCTCTCTGTGCTTCCTGGACTTGTATGTCTATTTCCTTCACCAAGTTAGGGAAGTTTTCTTTCATTATTTTTTCAAATAAGTCTTCAATCTGTTGCTCATCCTCTTCTCCTTCTGGCACCCCTATGATTAAGATGTTGGTATGTTTAAAATTGTCCTGGAGGTCCCTAATTCTCTCCTTGTTTTCTTCAATTCTTGTTTCTTCTTTCTTTTCTGGGTGAATGTTTCTGTCTTTCTTTTGTTCCAAATCCTTGATTTAAATCCTGGCTTCCCATCACTGTTGGTTCCCTGTATATATTTTTTTATTTCACTTTGTATAACCTTCACTACTTCCTTTATTTTATGGCCATACTCAATCATTTCTCTGAGCATCCTGATCACCAGTGTTTTAAACTCTGCACATGATAGGTTGGCTATCTCCATTTAATTTAGTTCATTTGGGGGGGAGTTGTTCTGTTCTTTCATTTGAGCATATTTCTCTGCCTCAATTTGGCAGCCTCCCTGTGTTTCTTGCTGTGTATTAGGTAAAGCTGTTTTGTCTCTGTGTCCTGGTAGTGTGGCCTAATGTAGTAGGTGTCCTGTAGGGTCCAGTAGTACAGCCTCCCCTATCATCCAAGCTGGGTACTCGAGGTGCACGCTTCATGTGGGCTGAGTACACCCTCCTCTTGTAGTTGAGTCTTGGTTGCTGTAGGCAGATAAATGGGAAGAATTTACTCAGGCCAGTCAGGAACAAGGACTGGCTGTGATCTCCTTCCGTGGAGGATCAGCTGTGCAGGGGCAGGGTGGTGGTGCTCCAACATGGTCTATAGCTGTCCACTGGGTGTGCAGGCCCTGGGGTTTCCTGGGTGGTGCAGGCCAAGGTCAGCCCCCACCTGTGTTTTGCCTGGGGCCACCCTGTCTGAGCTATAAAGCAATCTGAGATGGCTGCTGTTCGTACTGGGCTTGAAGATTCCCAGGTGAAGCCAAGCTGTGAATCTAAGCTGCCTGTTTATAATGCGGGGCCTGGAGCTTACTGAGGTCAGCTGTTGCTTGTTTGAGAGAATTGAGGAAGTTGTGAAGCATAAGCCAAGACCAGCCATTCATATGGAAAAAGCAGCTTGGGTAGCCTTGTAAGTTGGGTGTGGTGGAGTCTCTGGGGATCTCCAAGGTGGGTCAAACAGTGTTAGGTTGATGGAGTCTTATATATGGCATCAGCTTGCAGGCTTGGCAGGGATGAGAATTAGAAAAGAGACCACAGCCTCTGCTGGCCTTGATGTCAGACACTTCAGTTTCTCCCTGTATGTCACTGGTGACTTTCAAGCTGCTACCTCAGTGCTGGAGCTCAGAAGGAGTGAGTCTGAGTAGGTGAGTCCCTGTGTGGGTTCTTTAGGGGGAACTGCTTGGGGCTCCAGCAGTTTTTCCCACTAACTCAATCCCCGCTGGTTTTTGCAGCCAGACATTGTGGGGACTTATCTTCCTGGCACTGGAACCCTGGGCTGGGGGGCCGGGTGTGGGGCTCGACTTCTTGCTCCTGAGATATCCCTCCTGAACTTTTAGTCACCACGCGTGGGTGAGAGACCATCCTGTTCCGAGTCTGCGCCACTCCTAACCATCTTGATGGATGTGGTTTCTTAATTCTGTAGTTTTCAGGCTTCCATTCAACTTGATTGCTGATTGTTCTGGCTGATGGTTATTCTACATTTTAGCTGTAATTTTGATGTTGTGGGAGGTGAGCCACATCTGCTTATGCTGTCATCTTGACTGGATCTCAGTCCATGTCTCTTCTTAATATGTGTGTGCTTTCTTCTACCTTCTTGAATATATGGGTATATTTACGATTACTGTTTTAATGTCATTGTCTATTGTGTCATCTATATTATTTCTGGGTGAGTTCCTATACATTGGGTTTTCTCATTATAAGTTGGATTTTCTTGTTTCTTTGTATACCAAATTATTTTTGTTTGGATGCCAAATATGATGAATTTTTTGCTATTAAATGCTAGAATTTTTTTCTTTATGTATTTTTGAGTGTTGTTCTAGGAACCAGTATAATTACTTGGAAAGTGTTAGGTCCTTTCAAGGCTTGCTCTTAAGCTTTGTTAGGTAGAATCACAGCAATGTTTAGTCTAGTACAAATTCATACCATGAATTCAAGCAGTCTAATATAGGTTTGATTAGTACCCTTCTGAGTACTACTCTGGTACTCAGAAGGGTACTAATCAAACTATTGTTTAGTCTCGCAGTGATGAACGTGAAATCCCCCAAGACCTAGGTTATTTGGGGGATTTTTTTCTCCACCTGCTCGTTTCCTTTCCCATGGTTCTTTGCCCAGTCTCTGTATTTTTCTCCCACACACGTGCTGATAATTAGTCAGCTAAACATTTCAGAAACCCTTTGTGTCTCTCTCTCTCTCTTCCTTCACTTTGTTATTTTATTCTATGTATTCTACTGCCTTGATCTTTCTAAATATATTTTATCTGTCTATTCAACTAAGGAAAACTGTTGGGTTCTGATTATATTCTCCCTTCCTTCACTGCAGCTCTGAAAACTATATCCAAGCAATAAAATTGAAAATTGTACTGCTCAACTTATTTGTTTTCATGTCAACAGGGATCACAGTCCTGTCCTGACTGTGGGCCAATGTTTCATATATTTTATTCATTTTTAATTTCTCTAATGTGGAGGGATTAACCGTGTTTCTGTTAGTCCATCTTTGCCAAAAACAGAAGACCTCTGAGTAGCATTCTGTTATTTTTTTAATTCCAGCTTCTCTTTGTCACATTTTCATGAATAGGAACCTCAAAAAATAATTAGGTATTACAATCAATTAAATACAGCCTCCTAAGAAATATGTTCAAGTCCTAATTTCCAATACCTGTGAAAGTGCCCTTATTTGGGAACAAGGTCCTTATGGATGTAATTAAATTAAGGATCTTGAGACGAGAGCACGCTGGATGTAAGATGATCTCTAAATTCAATACCTGGTGTCCTTATAAGAGAAAGGAAAAGGGACAGTTGACAACTCCTAGATGCAGAGAAGTAGGCCACATGAAAATAAAGGCAGAGATTTGAGCGATGTAACTATAAGTCAAAGAATGCCAAGGATTGCTGGAAGCCACTGGAATCTAGGAGACAGGCCTGGAAAGGAATTTTCCCTCAGATCCTCCAGAAAGAACCAACTCTGCCAAGACCTTAAGTTCAGACTTTTAGCTGCTGTAACTATAAGGAAAGTTCTTCCTGTTATAAGCCATCAAATTTGTGTACCTTATTTGACATGTAGGAAACGAATACAGGTATTTCTAATTCCATGAGCATTTAAGACATAGAACAGAATAAAATACACAAATGTACCACATGACCTTTCGTCCTGGCAATCCTGCTGCTAAGATAAAGATGTGGCTAAACTGCAAAACCAATACAAGTAGAAAATACATGTTGTGAAGGTTTCAAAAAGTGGTCTTTTTGCCTCAACAGAATTGAGTATTTCATCTTTATAGAATATGGGATGGGGCATACTTCTCTTCCTCTATGAATAAAATACAGTGTATCTGTTACAGAATGGGGTTGTCTGGGGGTCCCCAGAGCTTGTGGCTGGGGGATGGGGAAAAGGAAGCAGTTTTCAGGATGCCTTCACATGCCTGGGGCTAGTGGCTAGTGTCTTTGTTATGCAAATGGCTTTGATGCAACCAAGGCCTGGGAAGATGGGAGGGGTCTTGGACCGTGGGATGGTATGGAAAAAGCACACAGAGCCTGTGTGAGGTTCTGTGAATGGTCAGAATTGGTTACCACACCCACTGCATCAGAGGATGCATTCAGGGATTTAAAAATAAGTGGCAGACATTTAACGGGACTCACACCATGCAGTTTTGAGAACCACACACACCATGCTGCTTTGAAAAGAAGGGGTCTGAACATGTGGTTTTGAGGAGGGGGCCATGCAGCTTTGAGAAGGGAGAACTCCATGCACTTTACAAGGAGACTGAGAATCCATGAGGTTCTGGATTAAAAGCTGGCGAGCGCCTTAACACAGACACCCCCAATCAGAATGGAATGATTGGCAGCTACTGGTAAAGCTGAACTGTGTCTAGGAAGTAGGTAAACGGTATCTCTAACTTATCTAAAACTAGCCTGGTTTGGTAGGGGGAGGCAGAAATATGTATTTGTGGGTGTTTTAAGGAAAATAAGACCTAATGGCGGAAATCTGCAAATAATCTAAATCTATATAACTATTAAATAAACAATTCTTTTTCTTTTCATTAAACTCTGGTGTTGAGAGTGATAATTCTGGCGGCGGGCAATTGGGCCCCTAACAAAACAGCCTGTGGGTTCTGTTTCAATTGGAGCAGCTCAGGTGTTCTGTAACATACAGACTGATTTTTTTTTTAGGAAGGAAAATAATCAAATTACTGGGAATGTTATATCAAGCATTCCAGGAAGGCATCTCTGCATAGAAAAAGGTCTGACAGAAGAAATTAGATAAAAAAGATAATAGTATTTTTTTTTAAGTGTCTTGCTATTGACATAAGATTCTTCTAGCAAACAGAGGACATCAGAGTGAATTCGATTGTTGGTTAGCTGCTGAAGTCCTCATAGGGGAACTCATGTCCTTTTTTTTTTCATAGTAAAGACAAACTGTCTCTCTGGAAAACAATTATACTTTGATCTTTTTAAAGATCCTGAGGAAAGTGAAACATAAAATAAAACAGCATTTTAGTATGTGACTTACTGCTCATTTGTTTATATTGATGCTGGAATAAGCTTTATATTTACATACTTATAAAGAGGTTTATCATAAACAATTGACTCACGTGATTGTGGAGGCTAAGAAGTCCCAAGATCTGCAGTTGGCCAGCTGGAGACCTGGGAGAGCATGATGGTGTGGTTGCAGCCTGAGTCCTGAAGCCTGAAAAGCAGAAGGGCTGACAATGTCAAGTCCAGTCTGAGTTTGAAGGCCCAAGAACCAGGAGAGCCAGTGCTCTAAGTTTTAGTCCAAGTCTAGGTCCTTCAAAGGCAGGAGAAGACCCTTGTCCAACTCACAGATAGGAAGAGAGAGAGTAAATTCTCTCTTGCTCAGCTTTTTTGTTTTCTTCAGGCCTTCAGGGGATTCAATGAGGCCCACCCACTTGGGGAGGGGGGTCAGTTTTACGCAATCTACCTATTCAAATGTTAATTTCATCTAGAAACACCCTCACAGACACACCCAGAATAAGTGTGTCACCAGCTATCTGGGCACACCACAGCCCAGGCAACCTGACACAAATTTAACCATCCCACATATAGTAAGTAATTTTATGATAGTTAGCTCTTCAACTATAAAAAGATTTTGAGCTTAAACTCTTAAATGCACAATTTGGTAATACAGTGACCCTTAAAAAGTGCAGAGGTTTGGCATCATATACAATAGAAAATTTGACTCCCCAAAACTTAACTGCATAGTTAGATGTCATTCTGTATCTGTGGGGATCGACTGATTCTAGCTCCTCTGGCCCGGTCCATAACAAAACCTATGAATGCCCAGGTATCCTATATGAAATGGAGTCGATGGATGCTCACAGTCAGCCCTCTGCATTCACGCAGCCGCAGCCTCTGATCCAAAACAGTGCAGGCGTTTACTGAAAACACAATTGCGTATAAGTGGACCCATGTTGTTCAAGGGTCAACTGTACTATTTTATGGAGATTGTGTTATAAGGTGGCTGAAGTTATAGTAAACACATGTTTATTATAAACAGAAAAACAAATGTGCAATTTGGGGGACGTTTTCAACTTTGTTCATAAAAAGGCATGCCTACTTAACTCTGACCCTGGATTATTTTGGAACAACTCCTCAGTATATACCTGAAAAGAATGCATATATCCATACAAAGTCTTGTACAAAAATGTCCGTAGTAGCTGAAAACTGGAAATAAGCCCATGTTCATGAACAGGAGAATAGATAAACAAATTGTGGTACGTTCATAAAATGCAATGAAATACTACTCATTAATATTCACACAAAGTGAAACATCTGATTGCCTTACCTTTAGTTATTAATGTATATTAAATAATCATTCATTTAATTCTGCTATATAAATACATTTTTAAATTTGACCACCAGAGGACAGTATAGGTTTAATTGTGACTATTCTCATGTTAAAAAATGTATTTTTTTTTTTAATTTGGGGTTCCTCTCTTTTTTTCTTCTTTGCATTCTCCTTGAAATGACTATACTTTGCCATGATGAATTTTTAAAATCTGAAATAGAAAGAAAATTATGATTCATCTTACATCTCATGTACCAACTGAACTCTCAGTGTGATGTCTGCTTTTCAGTTATTGGGTTTTCACTACCTTTTCACTTTATTGTTTGGACTTAATCATTTACTTCTCTAAGAGTTGAACACATCACAAAAAAAAACTGTTTTTGGAGTTATTTAAACTGTTGCCTTAGAATGTTCATGACATAGGAGAATTCCCACAGCCAGCATCACCAACATTGGCAAATGGTACTGTATAAACAAGCTAGAAGCCACATGCTTCTCTAACCCAGTGACAGAGACATCATTACTAAATCACTAGGCTGAATGGCCTCAGGTTTCTCAAAGATGCTCTAATAATTCTTCGACTTCTTTACACATTGGAGGTCACAAAGACCTAGAACTATTTGCCCTGTTATTTTTGAAGACCTTTTTGCAACCAAGAGGCTGAAATGTTTCCCAACAGGCTGTGAAGTAATCATTTGCAGGACTTGGGTGGATTCTGAATATGGATTCTTACAGGTTTTGCCATCACTGGTAGACTGGCCTGAGGAAGGGGTGTCCTCAGCTCTATTTCCCAAGGTAAATGTTTGGCATAAAGTGGGGTAGCAAATGAGCCTGTTGCAGCCTGAAGTGCCTAGTGGAAAATTACCATGAAACACATTCCATAGAGCCAGGAAAGTTGGGCCTGTCCAAAATGCTCCAACGGTCAGCTGAGATATTGTCCAAAATCTTCCTTTCTCTTTATTTACACACAAAAAAGTCCCCTACAGTTCTGTTTCTTCACTTGTACCGTCTTGTGATGCTTCCTATTGAGGACCTCAGATCTGAGATTCAAAATCATGTATACATGTTGTGTTCATGATAAGACCATCAATTTTAATATGGGAATGTGATCATTTCTTAAATGTGTGGTAAGAAAATGTATAGAAAACTAAACCTCACAAAATATTCCAATAAATTTTTGTGCCTTTTATTATGGGGTAGGGTTGAAGGCAACTTGGTGTTAAGACACTTTTATACAGAGGGGATTTTTCCATGCTCCCTCTACACTGTACCATTTTATACAAACATGGATCTCTTTTCCATGGTTGTTAAAAAAATTCTAAACGCCTAATGGCTGCTTAACTTTGATGCTTTGTGGAATGGATTTCTCCCCCTAAAAATATGTTTCAAGATCATAAGTCAAAGGAAGAAAACATAAATTTCCTCAGCTTTTGTGTAATTTTACTGGGTTCTACAGCCCCTGCCGTATGACTGACTTACTATCACTCAGGTGAACTCAGAAAATTCTCTGAGCAATCCAGCAGGGCCAAAATGGTCCATTCCTATGCACTTTACTTGTTCAAAAGACAGAATAGCAAATTATATTAAATAGTACTGTGATTCATTCATTCTCTCATTCCCAATCTTGATTTCTTTCTGTTTCACACACACGCACATGCACACACACACACTGTATTAGAAATTTCTGGTGTTTGTTACTAAAAGAAAATGCTAGCATTAATATCTTCATACATATAGTTTATGAAATTATATGGAAATGTTTACCATGCATATCCATCGTAGAATTATTGTATCACAAGATAGATACACATTTTAAATGCTGAAAGGTACTGCCATAATGCTCTGCAAAAAGTTGTAACTAAATTTTAACCCTACTATCAAATTTTCCATAGAGTTGCCAAAATGATTTTTGTAAGTTTCTTAATTATTTTCCAATGTGATGTTATTAAAATGATGTCTAAATGATCAATAAAAAAATAAAAATAAAAATAAAAAAATAAAATGATGTCTAAGCATCTAAGTGTATCTAAATTTGTGTTAATTTTGGGGCAGAATTGATAGATTATTTCTATGTATATTGACTCCTTGTATTGCCCTTCTTATGACCTTCTTGTTCACTCTTAACAATTTTTGTAGGAATTTGGGATTTTAAGTTATAAATTGTAGAATTTCTTTGTGTATTAAAGGAGATAATCCCTTTGTGGTGTAATTATTGGTAAATATTTTTCCTAATTTGTGTTTCATTTTGGTTTTGTTGATGGTTACCATACACTTAATTCTTATATCATAATAGGTATTAAACACTCCATTTTAACAGATAGATTTGGGTCACATTCTAAAGATAATTATTTTTTAATTTGTATGATTTTTTCTTGCACTTTTTGTTTTATATTCTTAGTCCAGTTAGAGTAAGGGATGAAGATTTAGCTACATTATTTTTCCAAATACCTCCTAAGTTATTTCAGCACCATTTGTTGAATAATTCTGCTGTTTTTTAGTATTCTGAAATGTTTTTAATGTAAGCCAAATTTCTATAGGTACTTGACTCTATTATCTCTGAATCATGTAATTGTTTTTCTGTGCTAGGATCATAGAGTTGTAATTATTATGTGTTATATTTTTTAACATTGTTTAGCTTGTTCACTATTATTACTCTTGTGCCCTGGCTGGTTTAGCTCAGTGGATTGAGCGTCGGCCTGCGAGCTAAGTGTCGCTGGTTCGATCTTCCAGTCAGGGTACATCAGAGAAGGAAAACTCTGACTCCAAAAAACCTCCGCTGCCTTGCGGCATACCTCTTCTGGGGAAAGGCTAAGGGAGTAAACCCCGACAGAAAATCCGGAGCCGGAGTCCCTAAGGCGGTTTGACGTTGTAGTCAACACCGGCAACTCCTGCGGCGCACCTGAAGCCAAGCTGTATCGACTCCGTCTTTCCCTTGGACCCTTCAGCTGCGAAGAGAGGGGGGGTCTGCTGCATGGGCAACAGCAGACCCTCCATATCACCCTGCCCAGGCTCTGTAGCTTCAGCTCCACTGGAGAGGACACTCCAGCGTCATCGCAAGATGTCGATTCAACACGGGAGGAGACAGATGCCGTGTCACTCCCGAGTCGGACTGCACAGCCATTCTCGGCGGTGCAGATAGACACTTAAGAAGCTACACCATCGTCTCTCGAGACGGACGGCTGCCGACGAATTATTACTCTTGTATTTTAGATTATTCCAAGCTATTCTTATGTTTGCATTTCAAGGTGAATTTAGAATAAGTTGCTATCAATTCCAAGCAAATAAAAAAACAACAGCAACAAAGCATCTGTTGTTATTTTGATTTGACAGCATCTGAATTTGTACATTTGATTCGAGAACAATTGACAAATATTGAATCTTCCTATTCAATAATTTTGCACGTTTTTAAAAGTAGTTTGGTCATGCTATTGTGTGGTTTTCTATTTTATTATTGTTGTACCAGTTCTTAGTTCTATTTATCAATTCTATTATTTACCTAACTTTTACATTTATTTCATTTTCATCCTTTTTATTTTAAATCTGATTTAAGTGCTTAATTAAATATTTTATTCTATGTATTTTAGTAGGTATAAATTTGAGTATCACAAATTTATAAAATTGAAACATTTTAAGGTCTTCCCTTTGGTACGGTGTTTGTGACTTGTTTTTAAGGGAAGGGGAGTTTTGTTTTTAATCTAGAGTAGAATTTAAAGAAATATACTGTAGATTGAGGATTCCATGTGAAATAATCCTTTGGGGGACTGGACGAGATTAGTCAAAGAAACTGTATGTGTATATGCATATACATGCATAGCCCATGAACATAAACAACAATGTGGTGAAGGCAGCGGGGGTCAGGGGTGGGCGGGGAGGGAGGCAGGGCTGGCTGAAAGGCAGGAAATGGGGGACATCTTTAATAGTGTCAACAATAAAAAAAAGAAAAAGAAAAAAGAAAGTTCTTGTTCCACAGATTCTGAAGATTTATGAAACATAATCTACAAAAACAAGCTACCTCGTATTTACAAGAAACAGAAACTTAAGGAAGGTAGTATAAAGTATATTTTGCTTTCAGGTTTTACTGGTGCAGTGGAAGCAGCAAGAGCAAGGGTCGTACTCTGTTATTTTGGCCATGGCATTGCTGGTGGTGGTGTGGTTTTTCAGGAAAAGAAGAGCTCTTGTTGATATTCAATGCAGTAGTATTTACTTTGAGTAACAGTAATAGCAAACATAAATATTTTGTTGAAATTTTTTATATTCTATCCTATAACCCAGGTTTCTTTGCTATTATACTTTAAGATAACTTTTAAATGATAAAGTACTTCATGATCAAGATTTATGTAGCCATTGTAGAAACTCACTACTTCCAGTCTCCTGGTTTTTTTAAGCTTATTTTAAAAAATAGTTTTAATTCAATCAAGGAGGAGAAAGATGTCAAAACACTGTACCAATTTAGACATGGATTTAATTAGGTTTCACAAATATATTAAACATACCTAATTTATTTCCATATGATAAAATTGTTAAGGTAAGATAATGTTCAGCTTTTAGGGAAATCGATGCGCACAGCAAACTCTGCAACCTTATCCGCACAGAGAAAAAAGTCGATTGCTTTAAAATTTGATTAAAATACAAAGATCAAACCAGATACTGCAAATGGTACTTTTTTTTATTTTCACAATGTTACTGCATTCTTGGCATAAAATGGAATAAAGTCCCAAACAGATATGGCCAATTACATTGACCTAGAGATCAGTTTTGCTCCTGAACATTTCTCTGCATTCGATAGAAAGCACGAGTGTCGTCTATTTACGCCATGAAAGGCACCGTATCAGCAGTTACAGGACAGAGCTACACCCTGTACCTACAAGGGAAGCAACAGAGTGTCTCAGGAGCTGAGTGGTAATCCGAGCCAAGCATTGTCTCACTGCTGCCCTAAGACTTCTGTTCCAGGTCAAAACACTTTTTTGCTTTATTTCATTACCTTCAAAAAAAAAAAAAAAAAATGGTAGTAGTACATTGCCGCACCAAGTGCCCCAAATATAACTCCTGAGAATTTCCTGAGAAAGGTACAAGTTCTCTTGGAATTGGTCCACTAACAGAATTCTCCTAACATAGTATTTTAAAAGGTAGTTTCCTTACAGATCACTAAGAAGATGCCTTGGAAGGATTAGGGATTTATGTATTTGTAACTTGAGGAAAATTTTTCTTTCCAAAGATGACACTTTACTGATACTTATAAAAAAGAGGACAAGATAGATTTGACCAAACTCAGGTGATGTCTTGAGTTTGAGACCCTCTACAATATTTTGTTAAGGATTGAACAATTTATTTCTCTTGAGATACAAAGTCGAATATCTAAGCTAAAGGCTATTCTGTTACATTTTTATAATGTAATGAATTAGAATAAACAAAAGCAATTAATTACCATTGTGATTTCTTAAGATGATAAAAGTATAACAATTTTTGAGAAAATTTTAATTTCTTTGGAAAAAGTTTAGGTAGTACTAAAAAAATAGAAACTATTGCCAATCCCAACAGTCTTATTAGGAAATAGCATAATTAAGTCCTGTACCTAAATCATTGTTTACTTGGCTCTCCAGTTACAAAACAGTTAAAGTCTCTAGCAATATTGTCAAAAAGGTTCTTTGAATGTCACACTGAGCTTGAAGTTGTTAATTACTATATACAACACTGCCATTTTTTATTGGCAAAAACAAAAATCATTAGCAGTTAGCAGTGGACATCCAACTCCACAGTCCTTATAGCTGTTTCCCTTAACCCTTGCAAATGCTTGAGAAATTACACGCTCTAGTGCATCCTCTTTCATTTGGATCCCATCCCAACCTACCGCAGGTAAAAGTCTTTGGAAATCTTACTGATACAGCATGCTAGGGACTATCAATATTCCACCCACCGCCAATAATGGGGTCCCTTTTGGAATCTGGTCCAGAGGAAGCAAGGCCCAGCCTGGTGTTCTGTTTCATAGGTCCACTTCTGGCACCAGCTGTCCTAGACGTGGTTCCCTGGAAGCAGAGCCTGATGAGAGGATTCTTGTTCAAGATTTACTGACTGCGTATTGTCAAGAGGAGAGGAAAGAGGTCAGGCTAGGGCAGGGGAGAGAAAGCTAAGAGAAAATAAAGCTTCAACCTGATTTCACAGGAAAGCTGTGGAGCACACATTACCCTATAGCATTGGTCACCCTTGAGGGAAGCAGACTGGCCTTTTGTGCCCTCTTGCCATTCAGACGGCTGAGGATGGCCCCTGGAGCATGGCGCATAACTCTCCAGTCCAAAGGACCTGGGAGCCATCATCTCAGCACACATTTTTAGAGAAGAGGAGCAGCTATGGGTTGTTAGGAGCCAGCAGCTGGGATATGGGTATGTTCGTCAAATAAAGAGGCTCTGGGAAAGTACAGCATAGGAAATATAACCGATAATATTACAATAATTATATGTGGTGCCAGGTGGGTAGTGGAAGTATCAGAGGGAACACTTTGTAAAGTATACGACTGTCTAACCACTGTGCTGTACACCTAAAACTAATACAAAATAACATTGGATATAAACTGTAGCAAAAAAAGTTTTAAATATTAGAAAAAAATTCTGGGGATCTTTGGATGGGAAAGTGGAACATTCTCTTAGATTCAGATTGCCTCACATTTGGTGGGTCACATAGATGCTAAATTTTTATTCTGTTTTTAAAAACAGGCATGTAAAATATTTCAGGGTAGTTGAGGAGGAAGGACTCGGTGGGAGGATGCGCTTACTCTCAGGCTTGTGTACATTGAGTGCACCAAACCAGGCGGTGAGACTCCTCCTCCTGGGCTCCGTTAATGCTGGCAATTCTACTCTTCTGAGGCAGCTTGCATCTGAAGACATCGGCCACCTCACCCCTGCACAGGGTTTTAACATCGAAAATGCACAATCACAAGGTTTTAAACTGAATGCATGAGACATCGGTGGACAGAGGAAAATCAGACCACACTGGAGGAATTACTTTGGAAACACTGATATTCTTACATATGTAATTGGCAGTGCAGACAGAAAAAGATGTGAAGAGATGGGTCAGAAACGAGCTGAATTATTGGAGGAAGGAAAGCTAAGTTGTGTTCCAGGGCCCATGCATCTTTGCTAATAAGCAGGATTTGCTCACGGCAGTCCCTGCCTCTGAAATTGCAAGAAGGGCTGAACCCGCACACCCTCCGTGACCGCGCCTGGCAGATCCAATCAGTCCTGCTCGGCTCTCACAGGGGTTGGTGTTTAGGATGGCAGTAACTCAGTCTGCAAAAATGTCACCGCACAGAAGAAATAAAATCTAGCCCCATGAAGGAGCTGAATTCTCTCCTGAAAAACACTAATTTGCTGCTTTCCCACCAAATGTTTTTCTGTCTGTGTACAACCACAGTGGTTTGAAGAGAGGCAACAACATAGTTTAAAAAGGATCCCTATTATAGAAGTAGATTTCACTGATCTCTAAGGTTCAGCAGCATTTTTCAAATAAAGAAATTATATTCTTTCCTAAAAAAGAGAAAAAGGTTGAAATCTTTTTTTTAAAGAGGATCTGGGCAAGGATCTGGATCTGGGTAAGGTGGTGCAGCACACATAACCCCCCTTCAGGACTGGGTTACTAAGAGTTGCTCCCTCTTCTACACTCAAGGAGTCACTTGCTTCAGAACCATCTTTTCACAGCTATGGCCTGTCACCATACGCAAGAAGGTACCACACACAGAGAAATCCCTGTAATCCTGCTACTACTGTTTTCTTAACATTCAAACCAACTGCTCCAATGTGCATCCAAAAAATAGATGTCTGTCCACTCTTCTTCTCAATACGGACAAAAAGGTAGCTCATGGTCCCTGGGGTCTCTGCTAAGACTTCAGGGAGGGGAAGAAACGTCCATCACTCTCTGTGCCAATGGAAGCAGCAGAAACAGCAACTCCAGATCGTGTGTGCATGTATCTGATTGACTGAGCCTAAATCACTGCTGGAATCTAATTGGAAGGAGCCTGGGAAATACAAGCTTATGATCCTTCGGCCACCTCGTTCTGGAAGGCACACCAAAGGGACAGAGCAATGAATGATGGTCAGTCAGCCTCAGTCCACCAAATCCATCTCTGTCCACTCTTGTTATTCAGAATCTATCTCCCAATACTTAAACTTCCAAATAAGAACGTCAGTACCAAAATCAGGCTGACACCTAAAATAATCCCAAAGAAACATTTTAATTTTGCCTTCATTCTCAAGTTGTAGTTTGGCTGTATAGAATTCTAGGTTGACAGTGATTTGCATTAGAACATTGAAACTATTATTTCACTCTTTTGTAGCATTGATTGCAGCCTCCAAGAAACCTGTTGTCAGTCTAATCCCTCCGCCTTTTTACCTTATCTGCCGTTTCTCTCTGGTGAGCTAAGTTTTTCTCTTCTTATTTGATATTCTGCAATTTTGCTGTGGTTTTTCTGGGGGTAATTTATTTTTCTCTTTCCTGAGAGGTCTCGGTGTGCTCCTTCAACCTGAGAGCTGCCTTCAATTCTAGGAAGTTCTGACCCATTATCTTTTTTTTTTTTCAGATTTAATGTGTTTTATTGATTAAAATATTACATTTGTGCCAATTTCCCTTCCCTCTGCTCCCCTCCACCCGGTGGCCCCCCTCCCTCCAGTTGTCCCCCCCTTTTAGATTATGTCCATTAGTTGTGCATACAGTTCCTCCCAACCTCTCTCCGTCTATTCCATTCCCTCCTACCATGATTCCCAATTCCTATATCATCTCCCTCCCTCTCCCCACTCCCCCTCCCTGTTGACCTCCCCCCAATATGCTTCCCGTACCCACAGTTCCTTTTCCACTCTCGTTGCCTGTTTAGTTTGCCTTTGTTTCATCTCCCTAGCTTCTGTTTTTTAAACCAGTCCCTTTAACATCTCATATAACAGTGGTTTGGATCTAATGAACTCTTTCAGTTTTATTTTGTCCTGGAAACACTTTCTCTGTCCTTCTATTCTGAATGACAATTTCACTGGATAGAGTATTCGTGGTTGTAGGTTTTGGATTTTCATTACTTTGAATATTTCTTGCCAGTCCCTTCTTGCCTGCAGGGTCTCCCTTGAGAAGTCAGCTGATAGTCTAATTGGGACCCCTTTGTACATAATTCTTTTCTTCTCTCTTGCTGCTTTTAAGATTCTCTCTTTATCTTTAATTTTTGACATTTTGATTATAATGTGTCTTGGAGTGGTTCTCCCTGGGTCCAGTCTCTTGGGAACTCTCCTTGCTTCCTGGACCTGCAAGTCTATTCCCCTCCCCAAGTCTGGGAAGTTCTCCTTTATTATATTTTCACTCAATTTTTCAAGTTCTAGTTCATCTTCCTCATTCTCTGGCAAACCAATGATTCTTATGTTGGGCCTTTTATAGCTGTCCCAGAGGTTTCTGATCCTCTCATTGTTGCTTCCCATTTCCTCTCGCTGCATTGGTTGACTGCTTGTTCCTTCTCCATATTCCAGTTTGTTGAAATGAACTCTGGATTTTTTTTCCTCACCATCTGTCTCGTATGTGGTTTTGTTCCTTTCGTTATGAATGTTTTTCGCTTCTTTCTTATCTTTTTCCTGCTCTTTTGTGAATTCTGTAAGCCACCTGCTAACAATGGCCCAGAACTGAGCCTCTGACAGGTTTCTTATCTGTTCATCTGTCAGGTTCTCTATCTGCTGCCTGGTGAGTTGTGTCACCGGGATCTCTATATTTGTCTGCCTCATTTTGACAGATGCGTTTTGTTTTCTTGGGCTGGCTATAGGGGGCAGTGCCTGTGTATGCGTCACAATTCAGCGACCGGCGCCTGTCCGCGACCTATTTCGCAGCCCTGTGGCGCTTTCTTTGGGGGCGGGGGTCCAAGATGGATTCACACAGTTATTCAGCTAGGAGACCGGGATCCGTCCTCCCGCCCCCCTGGGCCTCACTGTTCAAGGCGATGCGGTGGCTGCTTTCCCCAGCGCTGGGGTCGCGCACTGCCAGGGGCCTGATTGCAGCTGGGTTTTTTCGCCGCCCGGCCGCTGTCTCAGGTGCGACCGCAAACAGCACTGCCCTCTTTAACTCTTACCTGCCCAAATGGCACCGCTGGTTTATAACTTCATATGTTGGGCTTCCGTGTAGTTTTATTTTCTGGAATTTCTAGTTATCCTTTGTTTTGAAGTAGTTGTATTCCTCTCTAGTTGTAGAGGGAGACCTAGCGTGTCCGTCTAAGCCTCCATCTTGGCCGGAAGTCAAAGAGAGAATCCCATTATCTTTTTTAATACCGCTCTTTACCCTATTCTCTTATTCTTTTTCTTTTTTTTTCCTGGAATTTTATCAGCATAAGTTGATAGAGTTTTCAATTTATCCTCTATAAATCTTAGCATCTCTTTTATATTTTTCATCAAACTTTCAAATCACTATTTTTCAATTCAAAGATTACATTGTTTACTCTTTTAGTTGCACTTATTAAAAATGTAGTTTCCACAAGTTTTATTATTATGAAATTCTCTTCTTTGGTTAGTTTTTGAAGTTGCCTCTTTTCTGTATGTCTACAATATGCACACAAACTCCCCTCTTTATTGCATTCTCTGGCTCTTGTTCATGTCACTTGTTTCTGCTTGTTAGTCATTTTTAGCTACCTATGGGAGAGACGCTTATTTTCCAAGAGAATCCAATGTTTTCTGGGTTGTCGGATAATCCTACAGAGCAATTTTGAGTTTTCTTCTTTCAAGAGCCCTGTGGGTTTCACAAATCTAGCACCGACTTTGTGTGGCTTTTTGTCTTGGTGCCCGGAGTCAGAAGGGGCATCCAGCTCCAGCCTCTGCAGACACAGAGTCCTTGTCAGGCCCTCATGTCACATCTAATTCACTGACCTGAATTTATATTAATTTACCCAGTGATTCCACTTTCTTTAGTGCTCAAGTATATATTTAAGGGTTTGGGGAGAGTGGTTAGGGTTATATTTGTAATTTTTATATACTGAAACTCCAGAAGGATTTTCTATATCTGCTTAGTCTGTCAGAACAATCAAAAGTATGATGTCAATGTCATGTTTGCCTTCCATGTACATACCGCAGAGGGAGAAAACGGGCAGCGTCAGCATCCCTCTGGAACTGGACAAACAAGAATTGTTAGTAATAAGATTCTTTCTTCTGATAACTTAACTGGTCAGTTCCTAGATAGGAGATGGATGCTCCAAGGAGAAATAGGATAAAGGTTGCCCTTACACCTTACTTCCCCTGAATACACTCTTGGTTGTTACTGGAAAAATCTTATATTGGAAGAAGAATAAAATATCTGTGTGTCAAACACCTTTGCTAGGAGAATGCATATGTCTTACTATCTTGTGGTAAGAAAAATTATTTCTTTTCATTATATAACCAAGGTCTTTGATAAACAAAACATTAAGGAGAATAAGCCCAGTTGTTGACATTGCTAATAATGTGAAAATGCATTTGTCACATGGGGAATCCTTCCAGCATCTGGTCCTGCTTCAGCACTTCACCTTGTAGCCTCCTGTCCATGCTCCCCAGTCAACACAAAAGTGACCTCATGCCAAGGTGCTTCATCACAGAACCTTGTCTGCCCAGCCCCCAAATGACAGCAGATCAAGACAAAACAGGCAGCCTCTTTGTGTAACCAGTAAGGGAGCTCTTTGCAGGGGCTACTGGCCTGCCTCACACACTGCACTGTGCTTCTCCCTGGCATTGTCCCAGCTGGGCAGAGACTTCTCTGTGGTGCAGAAAACTAAGCACAGGGACCCAGAGGAGCTCTTCCTCCACATGACATCAAATGAGCATTTCTAGTTCTCCCTTTAAAAAGAGGGAAGAGTCAATAAGTTAGAACCTGCATGGACCCAAAAGTCCCTTTTACCAGTTAGTCATATACATGCAGCAAGTTACATATTAAGATTTTTCTCCTTCATTTTCTGTTCTGATTTGATTTCAATACTGTTATTTTCATCTGTACAAGTTAACTACTATTTGTTCTTCAATTTTCTAAAAATGCAATGTTAGGATCAAGTAAAACAGTAAGGGTAGAAGAGAGAACTGGAGATTACTATCCCAAAATTAGTTCCTTTGTTTTGATTTCAGTAAGTTACAGAACCAATGCAGGTGTGCTGACACTCCAGAAAAATGTGAGCAAATATATATGAGCTACTTTTCTATAATGTTAAGGAAACCAGCACTAATACGAATGCCTTGGCAAGGAAAATGCAACATTCTGTTGTTGTCGTCCCTTTTAATACCAACCATTACGTAAAAGGTGAAGTAATTTTTCAAAGGGACTACTTTGTCCTAATTGAGGGTTGAACATTTGGAATTTTTTACTAAAATAGTATCCTGTATTTTAAGATTAAGCTTTGGAATAACTCCTTTCTCTATTCTGAGGATAACACATTAGAACTTGAAAATGGGCCACTTGCGGGTGTTTTACAGTGAGAATATATCTTCTCTTTGAAAAATTCAATTTGAATATGTTTCAACCAAGGTATAACTCTGCTGATTGTTTTGGAGATTTTTCCCCTAAGAAGATTTAACTGTCCTATGACCCTACACTTGATTTTACCTTCTCAAAATGTGTGTATGTGATTGGCCAACACATTCTCAATAGATGCCCATCAGAGCTGAATCTCCTACCTGGTTATTGATTCAAGTTGGTTGATGAACTTCAAGAAAGCACTGGGTTGGGTCTGGCTATGCTTAGCACGTTGACTCTGAGATGATTCTAGACAGAGAAATAAAAGCTTTCCCAGCCAAACACTATTCTCAGTTCTGGGGTCAGTGTTGGCGTCTCCCACTGCATCTCACAGAGCCTCCCTGCCAGGGAGAGAGAGAGACAGAATAAGCAAGTAAATGAAGGAACACACACCTCAGACACAGGACTGTCAAACAGCTCTAAGATTAATGAAGAAGATCATACAGGTAATGTAATGGTGAAAAGATAGGTGGAAGCGAGGGGCTATTTAAATTGGATAATCCAGGAAAGTCTTTCTGAAGAGGTCCTATTGTGCTGGGGTCTGATAATCAAGAAGCCAGTGGTGAGAAACCCTGGGAAGAGTCCTCCAAGCAGAGAGAAGCACAAGCGCATGGGCCCTGGGGCAGAAACAAGCTTGGAATAGTGAGCAGGAGCACGGAGCCCGTGTGCACCAAGTACGTGAGCGAGGGAGAGAGCGGCTGCAGATGGAGTCTGGGCAGGTGAGCAGCGAACGCATGCAGGGCTTTGTACGTGTCGGTGAGCACTTTCGACGTGTTTTTATTTATCCGTTTATTTGTTTATTTCTACTGCTGTTCCATTACAGTTGTCCCAATTTCCCCTATTTCTCCCCTCCTCTCCCCCATCCCACAGTCACTGACTGAACTTGATTTTAAATGTCACAGGAAGTCACTTCGGGGTTTTAAGTAAAGATTTCCTTGATTGTATTTATATGATCCCAATACAAACTAGAATCAACTAGAATCTTTTCACTTGTTATCTTCTTCGTAGCATTTAGTATGATGTCTTTATTTTGGGGGGAGGTGTTGTTTTGTTTTTCTTACTTCCATCTGCCTTCTCCCTGTAAGCTCCAAGAGAGTAGGAAAGGGCCTGTTTTGTCTACCGCTGGATATCCAGAAGCTGAGAGTCTAGCACCTCCACTGTGGGTGCTCAGTATGTGCAGAGTAGGTAAATAAGTGACTGAATTACATGCTGATTTTCTATGCTTTTTAAGGTCACAGGATACTGAAACGACCCTCTCCGTGTAATGACTATTAGATAGTTGTCCCAGGTGAATCAAGAGACATTTTTATGTGCTTTTCAATATTTGAAATTGGTGTACTTGTTTCTGATAAGACACAGGGAACCCAAAGAATAGACAAAAATATTTCTAACACAGAAAGAAAATAAAGCTGTATCAGACACTCCCCAGGTAGGATTTTAATAGCTGTTGTTTTGTGTGGTAGGAGCTCTATAATGGTTTTGGTCCTAAGCTGCAGTTCAGTGGATTGAACAGACTAAAACTACATTAGCAAGGAAAAGAACTGAAAGGACTTTATGGCCACTTCCTTCAAGTGATTATGCCCTGAATAGAACCATTACAGCCTAAATTTCAAAACAATAAAACAATAGTTTCGTTCATGGAGAAACTCTTTCTGCTCTGTAGATATCTAGAATCATTCCAGCGAATCCAACCTGGGCTTGTCTTCCTAGAAAGAGAGCATAACAGTAACCATCTTCGCCCCCAGTGCCCAACCTCTCTCCTCCAGGGGCCACACGATCTACGTGTCTGTGTGTCTTTGTGTTTCCAAGTTGGGATGGAACATGCTTTTTTAGTACCTTATTTTTAAGTACCTCCAGCCACCAGCTCATGTTTGAATTTGCCAAGGGTGACCATTAAAAACTAATGGAAGAATATGCGCATAAGCATTTATCTTTTATGGTCCCAGGGAGGTAGGGAGAATTCTAATGATCAAAAATATATTTTATTTCTTAAATTTCTCTTAGAATCCCAGCTTTTCATTTGTCCACTAGAGTCAACATAAATTCAGTGGAAAAGGTAATGTACTTTTATATATTCACACATTCTCACTCAAATGTAATTAATCATAATCTTAGAGCCTTTCCTCACAATTTTCCTGGGACCGTCTCTGCTTCTAGAATAGAACAGAATTATGATGCCATAATTATTCAGGAGAGGAGATAAAAATAATATAAATGCAAACAAAAATTATCATCTAGAGATTGCTTTACAAAATCTTTGGATTATTTCATTATCTTCATGTTCCAAGGAAAACTTGAAACAATTTTGAAAAGGAATCTGTCCTTTGACATCTAATACATTTCTCCTTGATTCAACTTATCCTTTGGAAACTAGTATAAGGTTATTTATTAGTCATAAACAATTGTTCAGTCCTGCTATAGGCCAGAAACTGTGCTTGGGGCAGAGGATACAAAGATAGTTAAGACCAAGGCTTTACTCTCATATTATACCATCAATTGGGGAGACAGAGGGAAAATTAACAATTGTAGTAAAATTCATCTTCTCAAGAGCAAAAACTTTTGACATTTTAATGTAATTCCCCATCCCGAATGCCTAAAATACTATGAGGCATACAGTATATGCTCGATAAACATGTATTGAATGTTGGATAAATATGATAATTGGTATGAAGGAAATAACACCGACAGCTAGCTGCACCCAGAAGATGGCATTTGATTAAGATTTGAGGCATTAATAGGACAATGCCAGGTAGACAATCTACACATAGAGGGAGGTCATTCTTGGCAGAGAAGGGAATACCTGAAGGCACAGGAATGTGACAGCACCTGGTGAATGCAGAAATATAGGT